>NC_092734.1:5739075-5916448 GCF_047496885.1 Scyliorhinus torazame | reverse complement strand
CATCCTACCCAAGGTCAACACCGCCACCCTATCCCCATAACCCAGTAACCCCACCCAACACTAAGAGCAATTTTGGACACTTAAGGGCAATTTATCATGGCCAATCCACCTAACCTGCACATCTTTGGACTGTGGGAGGAAACCGGAGCACCCGGAGGAAACCCACGCACACACGGGGAGGATGTGCAGACTCTGCACAGACAGTGACCCAAGCCGGAATCGAACCTGGGACCCTGGAGCTGTGAAGCAGTTGTGCTATCCACAATGCTACCGTGCTGCCCCTTATTATAGATGCAGCTCTTTGCTGTGTGTCCTCAACTTTGCCGTTGTCATTTGGACATGAAAGGATGGGATGCATGCTTCTGTTGGAATGATTTTAGTACCCTGAGTTCAGGGTGCAAAGCACTGATGGGTGGCATGGTAGTACAGCGGTAAGCACTGCTGCCTCACAGCGCCAGGGACCCAGGTCTTATTAGACAATGTCATTTGGACTGAAGTATTTTCTTTCTGTTGTGCCATGTGGCCTGTTTCTACTAATGCTCTCTTTGGGTTTTACTTTCCATGGCGCTGCCACGACTTCCTCTTGCCAATGCATTGCCGTCCACTAGTAAGTTTCTGGCATTTCTTATTGTCAACATCCCCGCCGTTCGACATGGCATAAACTTGCAACACGGCTAGGAGTATTAAATTGTAAGGACAGGTTGAGTAAACACTCGTTCTGTTTGTATTCCCTTGAGTTTATACGATTGAATAGTAATCTGATCGAGGCGTTTAAAATATTGAAAGGGATTGATGCAGCGAAGCAATTCCCTCCGGATGGAACAACATTAAAGCTCGACTATTTCACAGGGAAATCAGGAAGCACTTAGATGCAAATTTGGAATTCTCCCTCCCACAAGGCTTGAATGTGAAGACAAGAATGGTTTTGAGACCAGATCGCACGATCTAATGAACTCAGATGTTATGATCAGCAGCGGTACAGTGTTTTAAATAGTTGGTGAATGGTGGTGAAATCTGTTGCAGTAAAAACGCTTTGCAATTTAACCTTTCATCTTGCTTCCAAATATACTGCATAATGGTGTATTTGTATTTTGGTAATATGTACTCAAAATCTGGCCTGTTTCTGTTGCACAAGGCAGCCTGCCCTGAAAGAAGTGATGGAACAGATGGAACAGCTCTAAAGCAGCATAGATGAGAATTTGTGAGAGATGGATTTTTTCTTGTGGTTTGAATCTGTTGAAAAGTTGGGGGGGGGGGGGGGGGAGAACTTCCAGTTTTCAGCAATAATAATGCTATTAAGAAGGGCCAGTCATATTGAAATATTTTGACAAGACAACAAACCAGTAAGTCACACTTGTTTTTAAAAAAAATTGTGTGAAATAACTGACGGGAACGCACACATGGGGCTGAAGCTAAAAGCTGAAATATAATGAACATGTAATGAAGTTTTGATCTTGGTGGGAGAAATTTTAATTCCACAAATAACAGATTGTTTTTTCAGGGCCAGTGAAGGTGTTGAGCAGGAATTATGAGTCGTTGTTTAACACTGTTGAAACCCAGTTGCACCAAGTCACGCAATCAACAAAATGTAATTTGTTCAAGAGTTTTTTACAGCTGGACTTAGTGCCAGGAATGACACTTCTCACCAGTTTGATGATTTTGAATTGATTGCAGCCTGGGAGATCTGAACAGCAACCCCCCCCCCCCCCCCCCCCCCCCCCCCCCCCCCAAGAGAAGTGTGTAATCACTGACTGAAACCTCTTTACACCTGCATTATTGTGAGCACTTGCTGTCGGTTTCTGTGGTAATGATGGCGAATGCTGATAGTTTCGCTGTCATCACCACCGCAAAACCCGGGCCAGCGTTGTTCTGTCTGGGTTTCGTGGCAACAGAGTGTTGATTTGTTTCGAGGCTGATTTTAATAATCACAGCTTTTCACTGCTCTTGAATGGCAGCAGTTTAACTTTGAGTAAGTTTCTTTTTCCAGGGTAAATAAACTCAATATTCCTGTGTGAGCTATCCTGATAGGTGGAACGTATCTGTTTCTCGGTTCAGCATCCATTTGTGTATTATTGGCCTCAGCAGAAATTGCATGGACTGCAACATGGATCTGAGTTTACCACTCTCCTTGACCTGACGTCTATTTTAAAGTCCATAAAACAACCACTTTTAACATTAAAAAAAAAACTTTTTTTTTTCTTTAACTTTTTTCCAAATATGGGCAATTTAGCGTGGCCAATCACCTACCCTGCACATCTTTGGATTGTGGGTGTGAGACCCACGCAGACACGGGGAGAATGAAAAAATGCGTGATCAGAATTTTACAGTTCCTGTTTAACATTGGTCACAGCAAAAGAAAGATGGTCTTGCATTTGTTTATAGCCTTTCACAATCACTGGATATCCTAAAACGCATCTGTGATCAGAAACAGTTGCTGAACTGAAAGACTGCCTTACCTTTGTACACATTCCCAACTTTACCTCTGGATCCATCCTGCTGTACAGAGCTTAGTCCTTCAGTGCTTCATCTCCGAGTCTCTGTCTTGCCCCTTAGTGTCCAAGGATGTACAGTTTAGGTGGGGTTATGGTGCTATTGGGATAGGGCAAGGGATTGGGTAGCGTGCTCTTTCAGAGGGTCGGTGTGGATTCGATGGGCCGAATGGCTTCCTGCACTGTCGGGACTCTAATATGCACATTGTATCTAACTTAACTCTTCCATTTTGTTTTGCCCTTCCACGCTGTGTTGGGTACCTCACCTCTGAACCTGTTGCGATCTTTTCTGTCCTCAGGCCTTGACCTGTGTAATGTGTTCAAACATTTTGTTTCTTGATTCTTTTGGCAAAATTGGGTGACACGCTGCTCATTTTCTGCTGAGCTGTTGTTTTCCAGTTTCTGTGACTTGCCTCTTTTAAAAGCTGTCGGTACAGGTTGAATAACAAGACGGTGCAAGCATTTCCCAGAGGTGTGAACTACTCTGCAGTTTCCCAATGAACTTGCCTCAATGTTGTCATTGGTAAGCTCCCTATGGAGATATCCATTATTTCAGATGATCTACAGTGAAACTCCAGTCCACAGTATTCCTCTTTAAAGTGCTTGGGGCTTGTCAAGCTGGTATTGATGGGGAATTCACAACTGCAGAGTGGCTGTATAATTGTAGACTAGGATTGGTACAGAAAACTGAGCGAGGAGCACTAAATGCAGGAACTCCCATACGTAACATCACAAGAGTGTAGATTTTGTCAGTTAGCAGACTGACTGAGACGGCTCTGACTTTTTTGGACACTTTGGTAGAATGATTTTTATTTCTAAACTATAATTGCAGATTCACCGAATGTGCGGTGTTCTTCCTATCAGTAGGAGTTGTGTGCCTGGCATTCGATATCCATTTGGACAAAAGTGTGGACATTTCTGTGTGATACCGAAAACCTAGAGACACACTTTTGAAATATTTGCAAATTTCAATCCTAAAGGAGTTTTCACAATGCCTTTCTTGGGAGCAGAACAGTCTGAGCATTGACAGGGTAATGTATGGATGATCAGGAGTTTAGTTAGATCACAATCGAGAAGTCTCAATGGGCACATAAAACAGCAAGTCCATTTGCTGTTGGCAAACTTCAAAAAGTCTCCACCACTTAGCATATACTGTTCCCTTTACATGTACAGTACACCAAGTAATCACATTTGTAATTTGCATTGATGACTGGAGAGATTTTGTTCCAAATGTGAGGTTTTATAAGATTGTAATGTTTTGGGACTGCTTTCAATTTGGAGCAAGTGGGATGAATGAAGGGGTCATATGCCCGGTTGATGTATTTAGATTTCCAGAAGGCATTTAATAAATTTCCATATCAAAGGTTATTGTGGAAAATAAAAGCTCATGCTGTTGTGGATAACATATTGGTATGGTTAGAAGATTGTCCCACTGGCAGGAAACAGTAGGCATAAATGGGTAATTTTCTAGTTGGCAAAATGTAACGTGTGGTGTGCCACAGGGATCAATGCTGGGTCTTCAGTACTGGAGAGAGCAAATTGGTGAGTATTTGAAACAAGACTGGAAGATTTGCCAAGCTTGAGTTAGATGGAACATCTCCAGGAAAGACCCTTCTGGGGTTAAAGGTTTCCAGGCTGGGAAAGGCCCAGGAGCTAGAATCATTTTGGACTGGTTCAGGGAGAACTGAATGCCGGCATGAATGGCAGCGTGAAGTGTGACGATTGAAGAGGAGATTTTTGATTGTTTTTAATATTAAAAGGCAAAATTTCTGTTCTGTAGTTGAAAGAATAGTGTGCCTGCAAAACAGTGTTCAGTCAAAGTTGCTTTTAGTTTGTTGCAGTAAAAGTTGTAAAACTTAAAGTCTTGTTTCAGTTGGTCACTCAATTTGTTTATTCAAAGTTATCAGTCTCTGTGGAGATTGGAACAGTCTTGAGTTGATGCAGACACTGAACATAGTTTAAGAAGCAGGGCTACATCCATCAAGTCGTTAGCGGTTTTAGTGGACACAAAGTGACTGGATGATCTTTCCCCTGATGGCGGAGTGAGGTTTTCCAGTGAGTAGCTGATCCATGCAAGCAAGGAAGCTAATTCCGAACAGCCGGAATGACCTTGGGATCCACAGTTGCTAAGTGCTTTGAGTTGAGAAAGGTAGAAATAAACCACAGTGTTGATTGCGGCTTCGAAAAACACGCCTGGGACAAGGTTTGTTTCAGATATCTCAAGCCCTATAAACCTCTAATCTCGACATTCCTCTACCTTGTTCTCTTGTGCATCCCCTGTTTCAGTTGCTCCACCATTGACAGCTATGCCTTCAGCTGCCTGGGTCCCAAATTCTGGAATCTCCCTAAACCGCTTCACTTCTCCACACTCTGTCTTTAAGATGCTCCTTAAAACCCATATCTGTGCCTGTCATTTTGGTTAAGTGGTCTGGATATTTCCTTTTGTGACTTGGTGTCAAATTATGTTTGGATAACACTTCTATGGCACACCTTGTGATCTTTCATTACGTTAAAGATGTTATATAAATATAAGTTTTTAAGCCAGTGGAGAGTCGAATGGGGGGAGGTGGGAAAGATGTGTAACACCAATCCAATGGGTGTCTATCCAGCGGGTTGGGTTAAAGTGACCCCCTTTGAATGAACTGAGTGTACACAACTCAGCCAGGAACCATTTCCTTTAATTATCATGGATTTGTCTTGTACAATTGCAGCTCCTTGACTCCAGACTTGCCCCCTGCACTGTGGCCGTTAATGATGTCTTTAAAAAATGGTATCGGTTTTCAACTACTTTGATTGCAAGTTAGTAAAGTTTGCACCGGGTAGGTTTAGGTTTGCCTGGGAGCCTGGGAAACTTGTTCAACAACGTGATCCATCTGTGCCGTTGAATCAGCAGAGGCCGAGTGAGGGTGTTGTCCATGAGTAATGCTCTCCATTTCATGAGCCATTATCGTCTGACATTCTGGTGAACATGCTTGTGAATGTATGAAGTTAAATTCTGGCTCCTATTGTTACACATTTTATGACTGCGATCAGTGTGTCTAAACATTGGGAGCAGCTCAAAGGTTTAGCATTAATGTTGAATTTTTTCCTAAATAAGAATTTGCAAAAATGTAGAAGTAGTTTGTTCTTTGCTCCGATGGCATTTTACGCATTATTTAGGTTGGGATTAATCTCTGAACCTTGCTTATCAAGATTGCATGCCTGCAGCAAGTATTAGGGGTGTTACTAGCAGCTCATCAAATAAAATTACTTTTTAAATTTGTGGAACCTAGAATTACATGTTTTCAGTGTTTGTACCTGAGGCTGTATGCTGAAATATTATACTAGATTGTGGATATGTGAATCCAGTGTGTCTTTTGCGGTCACAAAGAATTACATTTATGCTTCAGAAAATATGAGCGGCTCCTGTCATCTCTTGACCAAAACAAACTCGTATCAGTGCAAGAATGCAGTTCTTTTGGTTTATCTGAAACATGGGAGCGTTGGTATCTTGGAAGCTAGAATTCATAAAGCAATGTGCAAAGAGCCTGGCATGTAAAAAACCAATTATAAAATCGCTAAAATGCGCACCAGCTAGGCATCTTCAAATGGTTTGATGTTTTTCTTTGCTAATTGGCTTTGCGAGGTTAGATCGGATCAGCTGCCATGGTACTTTGTTCCTGTACCTTGTAACATTTAATGAGCGGAGAGTTCAGAGTCAGTAATTGAAACAGTTCTGAGTTCCTAAGCAGCAAGTGATGCCTAAATGATTCGTGAATATTGTCAGAACCCATGGGTTGATTTATCCGATTCACTCACTCCCTGCTCCAGCCTTTATTGCTTCTGTAAAGGTATGCTGGGTTTTGACACTTGGGTAACAAATCTATTAAAAGTGCTGCAATTCAGAAAGTACGATAGGAATAAAACCTGGCACTGCATAACTGGTGACTAAATCTGCTGCCAAAGATAAGAAGTTCTTTCTCATCACTGGACAAGGGTTGTTGTCCTGAAGCTTGTAATTAGTGATCAAAATCTGATTCTCAACTAATCTCAAACATTTCAACATCCTTAATTGTGCCACAAGTTTGGCTTTTGTGATCCTGGTGATGTGGCATGGTTCAGTTTCACTTTGGTAAACACTTCAACATTCGTTACAGTAAGGCTAAAGGTTTAAGGTTGCTTTTGCACTCAACCGTGTTGATACTGTGGTCTTTTTACTTGGTTAGCTTGTGACATTCAACTTGGAAACTTGACTGAAGTTATTTTATAATGAATTGCTATCCTACAAGATAGATTCAAGCAGAATGCAGAGATTTGGTCACCACTATCTGAGTAGAAATGCCACTATGCAACATTGTCTGTTTTGGGTACCGTTTGACATTTGTGGAACTCATGCTGAATCATGAATATTGCTTTCACCTCCAAATTAATGGAAGGGGTCAGATATTAAGCAGTGCTTTGGCATAAGGAGACTTCACTTATCGTGGGCAGCACGGTAGCATTGTGGTTAGCACAGTTGCTTCACAGCTCCAGGGTCCCAGGCTTGATTCCCGGCTTGGGTCACTGTCTGTGCGGGAGTCTGCACGTTCTCCCTGTGTGTGTGTGTGGGTTTCCTCCGGGTGCTCCGGTTTCCTCCCACAGTCCAAAGATGTGCAGGTTAGGTGGATTGGCTGTGCTAAATTGCCCGTAGCGTCCATAAAGGTTAATTGGGGTTACTGGGTAAAGGGGATGGGGTGGAAGTGGTGTTTGCTTGAGTGGGGTGCTCTTCCCAAGGGCCGGTGCAGACTCGATGGGCTGAATGGCCTCCTTCTGCACTGTAAATTTGATGATTCACTTGTGAAATCCATTACAAACTTACCATAGCATTTCATCCAACTCACGAATTAAGAATGGTTCTTTGCTCAAAGCACATTTAGAATATTGGAGACACTTTGCGACTGTCTTTGTTGTGGACGTGTGAATAGGTGAGGGCTTTACAAGGTGATCTTTGCTGCTTCCACATCAATGGAAACCGGTTACAGGTCATGCTGGAAGTAGAAAGTGGCATACTTGCTCATGCACGCACCCCTCTGAAACCTGAGCGCAATGTGGCAAAGACCTCGAGATTTGCGAGTGACCATCTCACTGCAGCTGCCTCCCCTGAGCCCAGGCAAATACTTTCATGGTATGAAAATGAAAACTTTCAAGGACTTTTCTGGTGAACTTTTCAAAGTTGGTCTCTAGTGCTTGTTCTTTTGCAAAATTATCGCAGTGGAAGGAGTAGAGCAGTGTAAACAATTTGAAGGATATGTGTGCTGAGCTCTTCAGTCATTACTTTGCCTGTTAGACTGCGTTATAATATCAGCTGTGTATTGAGCTGGTTTCAGATCTGTGGTAGTATAACTGCAGCTGAAGTGTTTTGTTAAGTGTCAGGCTATTTGTTTTTACAATGCGTGAACACTGTTTATGTAAGTCACTTTGGAGACTGTGCAGGAGAGGTTTAGAAGGTACATACCTGTCCCCTCAGCCAGCTCATGGCTGGATTTTCCCATATAGCACAGGCTCAGGAATTCACTTTCTGCATCAACATGGAGGATGATGTGTAGCGGGACCAGATTCATTGTTAAAAATCCCTTTTTTCTGTGACAGGTTGTTTGCTGCTGTAGTAGTGTGACTGGTTTATTAGTGCGAGAGCAAACATAATCCAAATTATATCCTTCCACCAATGACTTTGGGTAGGAGAACTGCCCTTCACCCGAGCCATTTGTGTTTTCTTCTTTCTTGAGATTGTATTTTCTATTGCACCTTTCACAACTTCAGGACATCCCTCAGTGGTTTGCAGCAAATGGAGTATTTTTGACGTGTTGTCATTGTTGTTCTGTAAGGATCACAGCAGCCAACTTGGACACAGCAAACTCCCAGAAAGAGAAACTGAATAAATGGCCAGATAGTCTGTTTACCAACGTTGGTTGAGGGATAAAATAGGGATAAAAATGACCACAACACTGGGGAGAGCTCCCTGCTCCTCTTTGACTTGGTGTCACAGAATGTTTTAAACGAGTTTATATCTTAAACACAACCCCAATTCCTGCCCTGAAAGTATTCGCTCCACAGGTAAACTCGCAGAACTGTTGAGAGAGCCTGCCTACAAGTCATAGTCACTCGTACTGATCCTATATGGCTGTTCACATATCAGCACACTCTAGTTTGGTTAAAATACTTGAGCTGCACCACTTTCACTCCCATTTGTTCAAAGTTAAGTAATGTCGACCAGGGTAATGATGGGAATGCTAAAATTGTCCTCAGTGAATCTGTGTTAGGGAGGGGAATTTGGCCAGGGTTTCAGTTCCTAATCGCTTTTCAATGAATTTGCGTTGTGGCTGACTCTGAGGTGAATGAAATGAAATGAAAATTAAAATCGCTTATTGTCACAAGTAGGCTTCAAATGAAGTTATTGTGAAAAGCCCCTAGTCGCCACATTCCGGCGCCCGTTCGGGGAGGCTGGTACGGGAATTGAACCGTGCTGCTGGCCTGCCTTGGTCTGCTTTCAAAGCCAGCGATTTAGCCCTGTGCTAAACAGCAAGCCTGTCAGTTGTTACACAACCACACGTATGACTATGCTACAGTCTTGGTTCCAGTGTTTGATTCAAACTGGCAAGAAGCCAACCCGCCACTGGTCGGTGCATATGCCCCAACATGATGCCAATGACAAAACCAAGGAAGATTTCTATGTCCAACTTAACCAAGTTCTCTGTGGGGTTCCAAAGGAGGACAGGCTTTGCCTCAGAGATGTTAATGCCAAAGTTGGAAGAGATTCCAATCACTGGAAGGGAACTATTGACGGGGAAGGAATTAGATAGTCCAAAGATGTGCAGGTTAGGTGGATTGGCCATGATAAATTGCCCTTAGTGTCCAAAATTGCCCTTAGTGTCCAAAATTGCCCTTAGTGTCCAAAATTGCCCTTAGTGTCCAAAATTGCCCTTAGTATCCAAAATTGCCCTTGGTGTTGGGTGGGGTTACTGGGTTATGGGGATAGGGTGGGGGTGTTGACCTTGGGTTGGGTGCTCTTTCCAAGAGCCGGTGCAGACTCGATGGGCCGAATGGCCTCCTGCACTGTAAATTCTATGAAGATATGTTGCCAAATGTGCAAATCATGGGCTCCTCGTCACCAATGCCCTCTTCTGCCAGATGAACCAGTACAACCATCTTGGTAACTACACACAAGCCAAGAACTGGCATCTTTTCATTTATGGGATGTGGACGTCACTGGCTTGACCAGCATTTGTTGCCCATCCTTCGTTGCCCTTCAGAAGGTGGTGGTGAGCTGCCTTCTTGAACCGCTGAAGTCCCTGAGGTGTAGGTACAGCCACATGCTGTTATGGAGGGAATTCCAGGATTTTGACTCCGCAATAGTGAAGGAACGGAGAAGGGAAGTCAGGATGGTGAGTAACTTGGAGGGGAACATCCAGGTGGTGGTGTTCCCATGTGCCCGTTGTCCTTGTCCTGATCGATTATGACATTGGCCGTGCTTGGAATCGCAAAGATTGTCTGCACCACCAGAACGATGACAGGAGCTGATAACTGATTGTCAACTTATTAGTTTAGTTACATCCATCAAATTGGCTCCCAAATGACGGATGCAACAGAAGAAACGTCCATGGAAGATCAACATCAAAACTCTGAGGGATCCAATCAGGAGATCGATTTCAACAAAGCCTGAGTGAAAAATGTTCAAACTTCAAGAACAGAAGAGGAGCGTTCACCGTGCTTGTGATGTGCTTAATGCCAATATCATCAATTCCTGCAAAGAGACACTAGGAATATTTGTCAGTAAACATTAGGATTGGTTTGATGAAAATGATCAAGATTTCAATGAACTGGTTGGTCCCAAGTGCAAGACTCTCTCTGCCTGGCGGAATGACCCAAACGAAAAGCAAAAGAAGTCCGCCAGTGAGTAATTTTTGATGTGTAGTCGCTTTTGTCATGCAGGAAATCCAACAGCAAATTTGTGCAAAACAAGACCCCACAAACCAGAATGAACATTGGCCAGGGCACCCGAGAGAACTCGCTGCTCTTCATCACAATGCTGCATGTTCATTCGCTTCCACCAGCAAGAGCACTCTAGGCCTTGGGCTAATCTCTTAACTAAAAGTGAACTGGTCCTGAGCAGGAGGGATATTGGAAGGGATTTGTTTGGCTGCACAGTTTGAAGAGAAGGATTTTCGGGAAGTGTTTAAAACTGAAGTGGCAAGACAGAGTGACATGGGTAATTCTACAGGAGTGGAACAGAATGACTGAATCAGTGGTAGGTAAAATAGCTCTGTCTTAAAAGACTGAAGATTGCCTGCGGGATGCAAGCCTTGCGATCGCTGTGGTAGAGTGGGATGAGACTGGAGTGATTTGCAAGTGGAAGCTTTGATGTCTGCTTATGGGAGATAATGGAGACTTGAGAAGAGGAGGACCACCATATTTGTTATGGACAGGAGGAGGGTTCATTTAAACAGTTCTGATTTTTCCTGTCACCACCTGTCTGTAAACAGGAAGGTGTTTTGATTTGCTTCCCCTTTATAAGCAGTGGTGCGCTTTCCAACCCCTCCGCCTTGGTATGATCCAATTTTCGATTGATAATACCACAGCAAACTTGAGATAGGTTAAACTCAAGAGGGTTAGTTTATTTGTGCACACTCAAAATGCAGGAGGGACATACTACCTAGCCCCCTGTGCACTCGTACAGTTAAAGAGGGATACAGAAAAAAATATTTACCACAGCGAAAATAATAATTTTTTCACGTGAGTCCAGAATCGAAGTCCAGTGGTGTATCTTTCACAGAGGTTGGTAGGCTGAACCAATGCTAGATAACTCACTTTTCCAGTAGAGCTGACTTCCACAATGAAATAGGCATGCAGAGATGAATCGGTTTTTTAGGCGATGCTGCAAAAGGTCTAGTAGAAACAGTGTTGCTGGGGCCATGTATTCATCTTCGCAGAGCCCCTTTGCTGTGCTGCTAGGTAGTTTAAAAAATGGACACGGATTTCTTAGTCTCAAAAGAAAATATGACTGGTTCCACCAGCTATGGGTTTGTGTCACATGATTCGCACTTCACCACTCTGGGTTTGACAAAGGGTGTGCGTCTATTTGTCTGGGTCAAAGAACAAAGAACAAAGAAATGTACAGCACAGGAACAGGCCCTTCGGCCCTCCAAGCCCGCGCCGACCATACTGCCCGACTAAACTACAATCTTCTACACTTCCTGGGTCCGTATCCTTCTATTCCCATCCTATTCATATATTTGTCAAGATGCCCCTTAAATGTCCCTATCGTCCCTGCTTCCACTACCTCCTCCGGTAGCGAGTTCCAGGCACCCACTACCCTCTGCGTAAAAAAACTTGCCTCGTACATCTACTCTAAACCTTGCCCCTCTCACCTTAAACCTATGCCCCCTAGTAATTGACCCCTCTACCCTGGGGAAAAGCCTCTGACTATCCACTCTGTCTATGCCCCTCATAATTTTGTAGACCTCTATCAGGTCGCCCCTCAACCTCCTTCGTTCCAGAGAGAACAAACCGAGTTTATTCAATCGCTCCTCATAGCTTATGCCCTCCATACCAGGCAACATTCTGGTAAATCTCTTCTGCACCCTCTCTAAAGCCTCCACATCCTTCTGGTAGTGTGGCGACCAGAATTGAACACTATACTCCAAGTGTGGCCTAACTAAGGTTCTATACAGCTGCAACATGACTTGCCAATTCTTATACTCAATGCCCCGTCCAATGAAGGCAAGCATGCCGTATGCCTTCTTGACTACCTTCTCCACCTGTGTTGCCCCTTTCAATGACCTGTGGACCTGTACTCCTAGATCTCTTTGACTTTCAATACTCTTGAGGGTTCTACCATTCACTGTATATTCCCTACCTGCATTAGCCCTTCCAAAATGCATTACCTCACATTTGTCCGGATTAAACTCCATCTGCCATCTCTCCGCCCAAGTCTCCAGACAATCTAAATCCTGCTGTATCCTCAGACAGTCCTCATCGCTATCCGCAATTCCACCAACCTTTGTGTCGTCTGCAAACTTACTAATCAGACCAGTTACATTTTCCTCCAAATCATTTATATATACTACAAACAGCAAAGGTCCCAGCACTGATCCCTGTGGAACACCACTGGTCACAGCCCTCCAATTAGAAAAGCATCCCTCCATTGCTACCCTCTGCCTTCTATGGCCTAGCCAGTTCTGAATCCACCTTGCCAGCTCACCCCTGATCCCGTGTGACTTCACCTTTTGTACTAGTCTACCATGAGGGACCTTGTCAAAGGCCTTACTGAAGTCCATGTAGACAACATCCACTGCCCTACCTGCATCAATCATCTTAGTGACCTCCTCGAAAAACTCTATCAAGTTAGTGAGACACGACCTCCCCTTCACAAAACCGTGCTGCCTCTCACTAATACGTCCATTTGCTTCCAAATGGGAGTAGATCCTGTCTCGAAGAATTCTCTCCAGTAATTTCCCTACCACTGAAGTAAGGCTCACCGGCCTGTAGTTCCCGGGATTATCCCTGCTACCCTTCTTAAACAGAGGAACAACATTGGCTATTCTCCAGTCCTCCGGGACATCCCCTGAAGACAGCGAGGATCCAAAGATTTCTGTCAAGGCCTCAGCAATTTCCTCTCCAGCCTCCTTCAGTATTCTGGGGTAGATCCCATCAGGCCCTGGGGACTTATCTACCTTAATATTTTTTAAGACACCCAACACCTCGTCTTTTTGGATCACAATGTGACCCAGGCTATCTACACCCCCTTCTCCAGACTCAACATCTACCAATTCCTTCTCTTTGGTGAATACTGATGCAAAGTATTCATTTAGTACCTCGCCCATTTCCTCTGGCTCCACACATAGATTCCCTTGCCTATCCTTCAGTGGGCCAACCCTTTCCCTGGCTACCCTCTTGCTTTTTATGTACGTGTAAAAAGCCTTGGGATTTTCCTTAACCCTATTTGCCAATGACTTTTCATGACCCCTTCTAGCCCTCCTGACTCCTTGCTTAAGTTCCTTCCTACTTTCCTTATATGCCACACAGGCTTCGTCTGTTCCCAGCCTTTTAGCCCTGACAAATGCCTCCTTTTTCTTTTTGACGAGGCCTACAATATCACTCGTCATCCAAGGTTCCCGAAAATTGCCGTATTTATCTTTCTTCCTCACAGGAACATGCCTGTCCTGTATTCCCTTCAACTGACACTTGAAAGCCTCCCACATGTCAGATGTTGATTTGCCCTCAAACATCCGCCCCCAATCTATGTTCTTCAGTTCCCGCCTAATATTGTCATAATTAGCCTTCCCCCAATTTAGCACATTCATCCTCGGACCACTCTTATCCTTGTCCACCAGTACTTTAAAACTTACTGAATTGTGGTCACTGTTACCGAAATGCTCCCCTACTGAAACATCTACCACCTGGCCGGGCTCATTCCCCAATACCAGGTCCAGTACCGCCCCTTCCCTAGTTGGACTGTTTACATATTGTTTTAAGAAGCCCTCCTGGATGCTCCTTACAAACTCCGCCCCGTCTAAGCCCCTGGCACTAAGTGAGTCCCAGTCAATATTGGGGAAGTTGAAGTCTCCCATCACCACAACCCTGTTGTTTTTACTCTTTTCCAAAATCTGTCTACCTATCTGCTCCTCTATCTCCCGCTGGCTGTTGGGAGGCCTGTAGTATACCCCCAACATTGTGACTGCACCCTTCTTATTCCTGATCTCTACCCATATAGCCTCACTGCCCTCTGAGGTGTCCTCTCGCAGTATAGCTGTGATATTCTCCCGAACAAGTAGCGCAACTCCGCCTCCCCTTTTACATCCCCCTCTATCCCGCCTGAAACATCTAAATCCTGGAACGTTTAGCTGCCAATCCTGCCCTTCCCTCAACCAGGTCTCTGTAATGGCAATAACATCATAGTTCCAAGTAGTAATCCAAGCTCTAAGTTCATCTGCCTTACCCGTAATGCTCCTTGCATTAAAACATATGCACTTCAGGCCACCAGACCCGCTGTGTTCAGCAACTTTTCCCCGTCTGCTCTGCCTCAGAGCCACACTGTCCCTATTCCCTAGTTCTCCCTCAATGCTCTCACCTTCTGACCTATTGCTCCCGTACCCACCCCCCTGCCATACTAGTTTAAACCCTCCCGTGTGACACTAGCAAACCTCGCGGCCAGGATATTTATGCCTCTCCGGTTTAGATGCAACCCGTCCATCTTATACAGGTCACACCTGCCCCGGAAGAGCTCCCAGTGGTCCAGAAAACGGAAACCCTCCCTCCTACACCAGCTGTTTAGCCACGTGTTTGTCTGCTCTATCTTCCTATTTCTAGCCTCACTGGCACGTGGCACAGGGAGTAATCCCGAGATTACAACCCTCGAGGTCCTGTCCTTTAACTTTCTGCCTAGCTCCCTGAACTCCTGCTGCAGGACCTCATGCCCCTTCCTGCCTATGTCATTAGTACCAATATGTACAACGACCTCTGCCTGTTTGCCCTCCCCCTTCAGGATTCCCTCTACCCGTTCGGAGACATCCTGGACCCTGGCACCAGGGAGGCAACATACCATCCTGGAGTCTCTTTCACGTCCACAGAAGCGCCTATCTGTGCCCCTGACTATAGAGTCCCCTATTACTATTACTCTTCTGCGCTTTGACCCTCCCTTCTGAACATCAGAGCCAGCCGTGGTGCCACTGCTCTGGCTGCTGCTGTTTTCCCCTGATAGGCTATCCCCCCCGACAGTATCCAAAGGGGTATATCTGTTTGAGAGGGGGACAACCACAGGGGATTCCTGCACTGACTGCCTGCCCTTTCTGGTGGTCACCCATTTCTCTGCCTGCACCTTGGGTGTGACCACATTTACATAACTGCGATCTATGACGCTTTCCGCCACCTGCATGCTCCTAAGTGCATCCAATTGCTGCTCCAACCGAACCATGCGGTCTGTGAGGAGCTCCAGTTGGGTGCACTTTCTGCAGATGAAGCCACCCGGGACGCTGGAAGCCTCCCGGACCTGCCACATCTCACAGTCAGAGCACAGCACCCCTCTAACTGACATTGCGTCAATTAATTAAAATTAAAATTTGTCTCTTTTTTTTTTAAATACTTTTTTTTTTTAAATTGCAAAGTTACTGTCAACTATCTGTTTCCTAGCACTAGATTTCTAATAGAAATGCGATAGCTAACTATAATACTCTCCGATCTCTGGCTTAGATATCCTCTAAATTATAATTAAGTTATTATGTTTAATTAGTTCCCAAATACTCAAATATTTTTTAAATTTAGGTTAGAATCCCAACCAGCCACTCAGGTCACAGCTTTTCTGTGATGTCGCTTCAATTTCCCCCCCACACACACAATTTGAAAAAAGGTATAAAAGTAAAAATCACTTACTTGCCTTCTGAGTGTCTGAGATGTTCTCAGGTTCTCTCGCTGACAGAGACTGCTCCTCCACCACCGATCCTTGACCTGCACAATGCTAATAATATAATATGGCACTTACCTTACACCAATGGGTCTTATTATTAGGTTAGAGGAGGAGGGCGGGTGGGAGACACTACACGTGTAGTGTCTCGGGTTTCCTCTCCACCAGAATTTATTGGTTGGGGGGGGGGGGGCACTTGCCAGAGGTAGAACTTCCGGTTCCCGCCTTATATAAAAACAAATAAAACTGAAAAGAAGAACAGACACGGGACCAGGCAAGGCTTTTGAAACTAACTACTCACCTCCCAGAAGGGTCCCTGAGATAGTTAATGTTTTAACCATCAACCATTAAGGTGAAGTTGTCAGGTCCTTTGGACTAGTAGCCGAATCGGCTCTGTTTGGCCAGGCCGGCTTGTGAAATGTATAGCTTCCTTTGAATTTTATCTCTGCAAGGGGTCACTAGAAAGTCTTCTGAGATAACGAGGTGTCAGTTTTTGCGAAACTACCATATTAGCACTTATTGTTCGAGGGTCATAGACCGAGCTTCAGCCTTTTTAACAAGGGGCTTATCCCCCTGACGTATTTAAAATGAGTTGTAACTTGTGGAGGTTTGAGGCAGGGCTGTTAGTTTGAAAAGTTCTGCAAGTGTGATATTGAGATGAAGAAGGCTTAGACAAGGGTTTTGGTGGTAGAGTGGGAGAGGTAGGGACAAAGGCAGATAATGTTGCAGGTATGAAGGAAAAACCTTTTTTAACAGGAGGCTGTGGGACAGGAAACCGATCTGGGACAGTTAGAACTGACAAAACCCAATTGCTCAACCGTCTACCAATCTCTAAATGTTTCCCACTCAGTTTTCATTTGCAGATTTTGAATTTTGATTTTTTAAGAGTACCTAATAATTGTTTTCCAATTAAGGGGCAATTTAGCGTGGCCAATTCACCTACTCTGCACATCTTTGGGTTGTGAGGGTGAGACCCATGCAAACACGGGGGAATGTGCAAATTCCACACGGTGACCCGGGGCCGGGATCGAACCCGGGTCCTAGGTGCCGTGAGGCAGCAGTGCTAGCCACTGCACCACCATGCCCCCCCCCCCCCCCCGGATTTTAAAATGCTTTTGCTCCGCTCCTCAATGTCTATCCAAGGATGTAGGAATTATCCTACGGCTGGAAGATATTTTGGTAACTGGTTTTTTAAACTTAGCCACTGATGCAAAACATTGCTGGATGCTGGTAATCTGAAATAAAAGCAGAAAATACTGGGAATACTCAACAAGACTAGCGGTATCTGAGGAGAGAGAAACAGAGTTAATGTTTCAGGTCTAAGACCTTCCATCTGAAGTGAAGTGTTGGTGTGTGAATCGT
Organism: Scyliorhinus torazame; assembly: GCF_047496885.1. Classification (NCBI taxonomy): domain Eukaryota; kingdom Metazoa; phylum Chordata; class Chondrichthyes; order Carcharhiniformes; family Scyliorhinidae; genus Scyliorhinus; species Scyliorhinus torazame. Next base: position 5,899,183 of record NC_092734.1, on the reverse strand, counting down.
GTGTCAACTGTTAAGTTCAGCCATTGAAATAGCCTTTATGCAACCTGTAATGGTAGCATTGCGCTCATGTGTTAATGTTACCTATCTTATTTAAGTTGACATCTCGCTCTGTGCCTTCCAGTCTATGTCAGCTTGCAAATGTATCAAGGTGACCTTGCATTTTGGCTCTGGTCTGATGGAATTGATGCTTCAGTACAAAGCACCATCTGCAGAGCTCAGGAAGGACCAAGTTCCTCTAGATTAAGTTGCAACTTAAGAGAATTTTATGATCCGGTTGTAAACGTTTTCTTTGTTCTAATTTCAGGTGAGACCAGTTTGGGGATGAACTTGGCCAAATAAGGATGAATCAGCAGGGTCACATGGCATCTTATGGGCAGCCTCAACCTGGTTACCAGGGATACCAACAGTTTGGGTACAATAATCAGCATTCGGCCGGTGTTCCAACCACTCAATATGGGCCATATAACGGGCCTGTCCAAGGCTATGAAACAACAGCTGCATCACAAGGTTCGTATTTTAAAAAATAAATAAAAGAGTGCCCAATTAATTGTTCCAATTAAGGGTCAATTTAGCGTGGCCAATCTACCTACCCTGCACATCTTTTTGGGTTGTGGGGGCGAAACCCATGCAAACACAGGGTGAATGTGCAAACTCCGCACTGACAGTGACCCAGAGCCGGGATCGAACCTGGGACCTCGGTGTCGTGAGGCAGCACTGCTAACCACTGCACCACTGTGCTGTCCTAGGTTCGTATTATTGTCACCGGGCAGGCGGGGAGGGAGAGATGGTACAATGTAGAATTCATTCAAAACCTGGTCCATTCTGCTCTTTGCCCGTCTAACCTTTTTACAGAGTTAATTTTTGACTTTCACCTGTACAATGCTCCCGTTCTCCTCAGCTTCTCATGAAACTCTCAATGTCTTTGAGAGGCAATTCATAAAGTTCTATTTTTTTTTCCTCTGCACATTTCTGGGCAACTCGTGCCGAGTATCAAAAGGAGCTGGGAGGTGATGTGGAAAGATATAGGCATTAAAGCTGCTAATAAAATAAGTTGGCCTTGTTTTATAAATGTAAACACTCTCTTGTCTGTGAAAGCTGATCCGTTTCCGATTGAGGCACAGCAGACGCAAACAACAATTGCTAGTTTCACGGCCACCATTACTGAGACTAGCTCTATACTTCAGATTTACTGACTGAATTTAACTTCCGCCATTTGCATGTGGTGGGATTTGAGCCCATCTCCCCAGAGAGCAGTGGGATAGGGATCTCCGGGCCTATTCCACAATTCCACCATCTCCACTGACATGCCTTCTGGAAAGGTGGGTGTAAATAGGGAATTATATCATCAGAATGATTTTACTTTGTGTTTTCAGATTGATTGTCCCTCCTGCACATGCAGTTGTGGGTTTGTGATTGCCATAATCCACACACCACGTATTCAAATATTGTTCTCTTGTTTGAATGTTTATTGTTGTCGGGGGTTTTATCAGGGCAAGGGGGAGTTATCAGTTAGTCTGTCCACCTCATTGATGGAGGAGAAGTTAAGATTCTGCAGTTTTCAGCATACATCCAGAGTTGGCTTTTATCGTAAGGCAGAAGGTTTTGAAATTCTTCCCCCCCCCCCCCCCTCTCTCTCTCTCTCTCTCTCTCTCTCTCTCTCTTCTCCCCACACCCCCGCTCCCTCTTTTCTCCTCCTTTCTCTTCTCTCCCCACCCCCTCCTCCCAAACAGACACACGCACACACACATACACTCTTCCTCACTTGTTCTTTTCCTCACCCACTTCTCAAGCGTGCTTACCTACAGCTGGGTACAGGAACACAGCCAGAAGACCATTTGCTTCTGTTTACCCTCATTGCCTTCCTTTTTTGACTCGATCGAGTAAGACCTGCCCCAGTTTAACCTTTTGCATTACCGTGGAAAAGAAATCCCCAATTTTTAAAACCTGTGCAACTGTAATCTCACATTCTTGATATACCTGCAGTGATTTTTTTTTGTTTGCTTTCCATGGATCTAATATCTTCCCATAAATGAGTTTTGTAGAACTTTGTCTGCAACTCTGACCTCTGTCTTCCTGTTCCTTTGCATATAACCTAGGGTCTTATGTGCAGGTTTTTATTAGCTGTTTCAACCTGCACTTCCCATGTGCACCAGATAAATGTGCCAGATCTCACAAAATCATGTCACTGGTAGTAATAATACTAATCTTTATGGTCACAAGTAGGCTTACATTAACACTGCAATGAAGTTACTGTGAAAAGCCCCTAGTCGCGCCACACCAGCGCCTGTTCGGTTACACAGAGGTAGAATTCAGAATGTCCAATTCACCCAACAAGCACGTCTTTCGGGACTTGTGGGAGGAAACTGGAGCACCCGGAGGAAACCCACGCAGACACGGGGAGAACGTGCAGACTCCGCACTGACAGTGACCCAAGTCAAGAATCAAACCTGGGACCCTGGAGCGGTGAAGCATCAGTGCAACCCACTGTGCTACTTTTTCCTGTTTTTCCCAAAATATATTGCTTGTTTTCTGTGTCGAACTGCATCTTGTAGCCTGTCTCTCCTCTGACAATCTCCTCTTTTCCCCCACTTTGATATTGGCAAACTTAAATACAGTTGTGCCTATTTCCAATCCCAGAATGGTAGCAACAGGGTTCTCTGGGATGGAATTTCATTTATATCCGCCAATTCTGAGCTCTGCAGTTTATCCATTACTGAAGAAAGAGTACCTAGTTTCTAATGTTCTCCCATGTTCCTTCCTGCTTTGTTCAGTCAGGATGTAACAATCTGGCAGAACATTTCCATTTCCTAAGATGTTTCAAAATTAATGTTATGTGCTGCTTTCCTCCTCCCAGCCTGCCTCAATCTCATGGGAGGTATAACATTTGAACCTGGTGATGTACAGTTGAATTTACTTAATACTGGCGTTCAGTGGTGGGCTGTTCCAGACACCTTGGGTATACACAGTGGGTTTGCACAGTTGTTTCACAGGCCAGGGACTCGGGTTCGATTCCCGGCTTGGGTCACTGTCTGTGTGGAGTCTGCACGTTCTCCCCGTGTCTGCGTGGGCTTCCTCCGGGTGATCCGGTTTCCTCCCACAAGTCCCGAAAGACATGCTTGTTAGGTGAATTGGACATTCTGAATTCTCCCTCGGTGTACCCGAACAGGCGCCAGAGTGTGGCGACTAGGGGATTTTCACAGTAACGTCATTGCAGTGTAAGCCTACTTGTGACACTAATAAAGATTATTATTTTCATGTTCCTCTCGCAAATCTGATTTCAGCCTCCGTTGCTCTCTGAGTGCCCCCATCATTTCGACTATCCTATTTCCTATGTGCTTATTAAAAACCATCATTATTTACCTCTTATGTTCATATTCCTCCCTAATTCTGCTACTTACTCCTTCATTTTTCTACTTTGTCACCAATGTTTATGAAATGACTCTTTGTTTAAAAAAGCCACTATTTGTGGGCAACTAGTAATTATCTATCGGCCCCCAGTCTTTGACTCATCCATTTTACTCCGTACTTTATCCACCTTAGAATTAGCTCCCTCACACTACTGCTCTGTTTGATCTGCAGCATCAGGCATAGTGTGTTGCTTATGTTGATTTGTCAGTAATGATTTCCATGAGGATGGGATGTAGAGCGTTACTGATACTGTCTGCATAATAAAGAATTGGGTTTAAAATTGAATTAAAAGCACGTGTAAGGTGTGCTTGATGGTGCTTGATATTCCTTTGTGACCCTGTTTGCAGCATATTAGGAGACGGTGCATTTGCTAATGTCACTTTCATGTGGCTTTTGAATGACTTGAGCATTTACCGACCTGAAGCTTTTTCAAATCAGGCACCATTCCTGAAATTGAAATTCTCTCTAATTTATGGAAATTGTATTGTGACACAAATGTCTGTGTTTGATTACCGTCACAGTTTGCTGCATGACTGCGTTACGATTCACGGTGCACGGCTTTTTTCCTTAATTTGAATTTAATACCTTGCAGGGCGAGTGGAAGGCCACATCTTAAAGGATTTCTGCATCTTTGACCCTTATTTGAAGTTATATCTGAGCTTCAGCTGTCTCACAGTGTCACAGTACTTAAATATTGCCAGTCACTTTCTGAAGGAAAGTCTAATTTTTGCTGATCAGAGCTTCGGTACAAAATTTTCTTTCAAGGCAAATTGTCTTATTTGATGAGAGAATTTTGTGAATTTTAGTTTCTGCCTTTTTGTAGAGTAAGTTCTCATTTTTCTATTTAGTTACATGTATTGTTGCTGGGCATTTCACAGTTTTAATATTTCAACAGGAGTTGAGCAAAGATTTTTAATCTTTCTACACAGTCATTAATTTTTCATTGTGCATTATCGGCTTTAGACGGTTAAACCTTTTTGTACAATGCATCTCAATGGAGAATAAAAACTTGATCTAAATTGAATTTTAGTTTCCATGCTTCTATAACCCATCAGCGGTACGTCAACTGTGTTCTTGCCATCTAATACAGAACCAGGACATCAGTTTGTCAGTGTTCCAAATTGACTGCACCCCATCTATAAGTCAACTTCATCCCATCGCAGACTTGAACTTGGAGTTTCCTCTTTATTTCTTACTAATTGTCAGGGTATATTTATTGTAATCTGCTGTGCCCAGTAAAGGATTGTATTCCTCACCTTCAAGATATGGACTTAAATGTGGACTGATTAAAAATCGACTTTATAAAGAGCACATTCAAGATGGCACAGGTCAGGAGACCTGTGATTTCTGCATGGACAGTGGATTAGCTTGTGTCTGAATATGCTACTGGAAAGTTATTAAGATGTAAATGTCTGTAGGTGGAAGATATTCAAAAGCAAAACTACTTGTGGAATTTGCAGCTGTGTTGTCTGGGTATGAGCAGCAGCTCAAAATCAATAGGCACCCAGACTCTCTGTCTCCAAACCCAACACTTTTAAAAAGGAGAGTTGAAGAAAAACACAATTTATCACAGCCAGGTGTGGACAGACACCATCCATTTTCCATTGGATAGTAATGGCTTTGAACTTGGAATCATTTGTGTGGACGATGGAAGTATAGATCATGTGGTCCGGTCACATGATCAGAGCAGACTTCAGAAAACAAATCCTATTACTTCAAGAACTAGCCAGAAATAAGGCAGTTTGGAAACCACCAGGACACAAGATAGAAGATAGAACATTCCTCCACTGAGAAGAATAGAACCATGGCTCAACAACCAGTCAATGCAGGGAGGGAGAGAGGGGCTAACTTACATAGAACATTACAGCGCAGTACAGGCCCTTCGGCCCGCGATGTTGCGCCGACCTGTGAAACCACTCTAAAGCCCATCTACACTATTCCCTTATCGTCCATATGTCTATCCAATGACCATTTAAATGCCCTTAATGTTGGCGAGTCCACTACTGTTGCAGGCAGGGCATTCCACGCCCTTACTACTCTCTGAGTAAAGAACCTACCTCTGACATCTGTCCTATATCTATCTCCCCTCAATTTAAAGCTACGTCCCCTCGTGCTAGACATCACCATCCGAGGAAAAAGGCTCTCACTGTCCACCCTATCCAATCCTCTGATCATCTTGTATGCCTCAATTAAGTCACCTCTTAACCTTCTTCTCTCTGACGAAAACAGCTTCAAGTCCCTCAGCCTTCCCTCATAAGATCTTCCCTCCATACCAGGCAACATTCTGGTAAATCTCCTCTGCACCCTTTCCAATGCTTCCACATCCTTCCTATAATCTGCAAATTTACTCGCCCATCCTTCTACGCCCTCCTCCAGGTCATTTATAAAAATGACAAACAGCAGTGACCCCAAAACAGATCCTTGTGGTACACCACTAGTAACTGGACTCCAGGCTGAACATTTCCCATCAACCACCACCCTTTGTCTTCTTCCAGCTAGCCAATTTCTGATCCAAACTGCTAAATCACCCCAAATCCCATGCCTTCGTATTTTCTGCAATAGCCTACTGTGGGGAACCTTATTACTGAAATCCATATACACCACATCAACTGCTTTACCCTCATTCACCTTCTCAAAGAACTCAATAAGGTTTCACATGCAACGATTTGTCCCTACAGGATCTTGGCTACAACTTTGCCTGGAAACCCAGAGTCTTCCAACTTCTGTTCTTCCAAAGAACCATGAGAGAGAGCCCACCTGGCCTTGCAATGTTTTCATTGTGAATTTTAACATGTGATTTACATTTTGTTTTTCTGCTAATAGCCTAAATGCATGCTTTGTCTCGAGAATCTATCTTGTGCACATGAGGGAGTGCACATGTTTTATTGCTTTACGTTTTGGCTGTTGTATGAATAAACATGATCTTTTCTTCTGATTTAAACTTGCCCTAAAACCTGGTTGGTATTTATCGCTCAAAATTAAACACACACCTTGTGGACAACTGAAAGGAGAAGAGGAAAGGGGAAAAATTATCCCATCAACTCTCTTCTGTCCATAACAATTATTTGCCATGTCCGCAACTTTAGTTTCCAATGTTGCTCTTATTAGCCTTAGTTTTATTAGCTCTAATTCTGTCACCTTTGCTCACGAGTCGCCAGGTATCTTTCTGATACCGCCACGTGGTTCAAGCTCGAGTTATGATTAATAAGACAGCACACCGCTTAGTAAGATTAAAATCAACGGTCATTTATTATGTACAGCAATAACTACTTACACAATAATCCTACTTTCTAGACTACTACCTACCACTACTGGCCAATACTTAACTTTTGGGAATGGCCCACCAGGTCAGGGAAACAAATGGCTTATCAAATTGGGTCTGGCCTGCGGGATTCAAAGGCTGATACAGGTCGATGGCTAGGAGTCTCTATCGGGTAGCGATCGCTGGAGTCAAACTTACAGTTGCTGGTCGATGGTTCTTGCGAGGGTTGCGAGCAGGAGAAGAAGGAAGAGAAGGGTCGGTCTGAACTTGGCCCCCTATTTTTATAGTTCCCGGGGGCTTCCCGCCTCTCATGGCGGACCTTGACCCTGGTCCCAAGTGATTGGACTTGGTCCCAATCACTGGGTTCGATATGCTCCAATACTGGGGCGATTCCTTGATCGGGGGGTGGTCGTTTACCTATCTTTGTCTCGGCCACTGCTGGCGCCGAGAGGTCTGGATCGGCATTCAATTGCTAATATGTTGCAATTGTTCCCGGGGATAGCCGATTAAACTGCAGATGTCTGTGTTAATGTGCTGCTAATGGTCGCAGGTATCGATCTGGGCCGACTTCCCCAGAGCCGAATACACTGTTCTGTCTGCAGCTGTCCGTTTGTGCCCTGTTGGCTGATTTTCCCATCAGCCTTTTCAGTTAGCCATTTTACATCGGAGTTTTGGCCAAATTAATCGGGAATCAGCCATTTTAGGTGGCTACACCAAGTGCCAGTTTGTGTCTTCCTTTTGGTCATGTTCTGCACGCAAAATCTCTCTTGACTTTCTTCTCCCTTTCTTCCTCAGGGTTCTCTCCTGTCTCTTCCCCTTCCTGTCATGGCTCTTTTAATTTTTATCCCCTTTGGTGCCCCTCTCCAGAAACTTCCACCTCCCTTGTCCTTTACCTTCCAACTCGCCCGCTGCAGTAGCTTTCTCCTGGATAAACACTCTGCTTCCCACCTCCTATCAGTACCCCTTTAAAGGCCCCTCAAGGGAACCAGTCCCATAAGTTGTTTCAGGTTTAGGATTTGTCCAAAGAAGATGTCTCGTGGAGTTGATCCAATTTACAGATTCCAGTGATATGCAGATATCAAATCAAGGAGGTCACAGAGCTTCAGCTAATTCACTATATTTCTGGGGTGCTTTAACTCTGCAAAGACTAAGCTTTATATTATTATGGATGGTGCAGTTTTTGTGTCTGAATTTTCTGGTGTGGAGATTGCATGAGGAAGGTATAGAATCGGGGATGGGATCACTATGATGACTTTTACTTCTGATCACTGGAGGGAGCTATGAATAACCAGTTTTTGTCAAATCTGGCAAGATAGAGCCTTTGGTGCCGATCAATTCTTCAGAAATGGGCACAATGAGCATTACAGATTAAGCTGTTTTTAAAATTCACCCCAAACCCCTCTACCCACTATATTAATGTTACCATTGAATATTTTCATGCACTGAAAGTCCCTTCGAGAAATCCCCGCCACATTTCAGTGGGTCACAGGAGTGAATGGGTAGCAATCTACAAAATGATTTCTGCAACATTACAATCATCTTTAAGTTTTGCATTAAAATGAAATGATTGGGTGCTTACATCTAAAATATCTCGGATCGTGTTTTCCGGGTCCTTAAGGGGGAGGGGGAGCAGCCCCAAGTCGTGGTCCACATTGGCACTAACGACATAGGTAGGAAAGGGGACAAGGATGTCAGGCAGGCTTTCAGGGAGCTAGGGTGGAAGCTCAGAACGAGAACAAACAGAGTTGTTATCTCTGGGTTGTTGCCCATGCCACGTGATAATGAGATGAGGAATAGGGAGAGAGAGCAATTAAACACGTGGCTACAGGGATGGTGCAGGTGGGAGGGATTCAGATTTCTGGATAACTGGGGCTCTTTCTGGGGAAGGTGGGACCTCTACAGACAGGATGGTCTACATCTGAACCTGAGGGGCACAAATATCCTGGGGGGGAGATTTGTTAGTGCTCTCTGGGGGGGTTTAAACTAATGCAGGGAGGGACATGGGAACCTGGATTGTAGTTTTAGGGTACGGGAGAATGAGAGAAAAGAGGTCAGGAGCACAGAATTGACTTCGCAGGAGGGGGCCAGTGTTCAGGTAGGTGGTTTGAAGTGTGTCTACTTCAATGCCAGGAGTATACGAAATAAGGTAGGGGAACTGGCAGCATGGGTTGGTACCTGGGACTTTGATGTTGTGGCCATTTCGGAGACATGGATAGAGCAGGGACAGGAATGGTTGTCGCAGGTTCCGGGGTTTAGGTGTTTTAGTAAGCTCCGAGAAGGAGGCAAAAGAGGGGGAGGTGTGGCGCTGCTAGTCAAAAACAGTGTTACGGTGGCGGAGAGGATGCTAGATGGGGACTCTTCTTCCGAGGTAGTATGGGCTGAGGTTAGAAACAGGAAAGGAGAGGTCACCCTGTTGGGAGTTTTCTATAGGCCTCCAAATAGTTCTAGGGATGTAGAGGAAAGGATGGTGAAGATGATTCTGGATAAGAGCGAAAGTAACAGGGTAGTTATTATGGGAGACTTTAACTTTCCAAATATTGACTGGGAAAGATATAGTTCGAGTACATTAGATGGGTCGTTTTTTGTACAATGTGTGCAGGAGGGTTTCCTGACTCAATATGTTGACAGGCCAACAAGAGGAGAGGCCACATTGGATTTGGTTTTGGGTAATGAACCAGGCCAGGTGTTGGATTTGGAGGTAGGAGAGCACTTTGGGGACAGTGACCACAATTCGGTGACGTTTACGTTAGTGATGGAAAGGGATAAGTATACCCCGCAGGGCAAGAGTTATAGCTGGGGGAAGGGCAATTATGATGCCATTAGACATGACTTGGGGGGGATAGGTTGGAGAAGTAGGCTGCAAGTGTTGGGCACACTGGATATGTGGAGCTTGTTTAAGGAACAGCTACTGCATGTTCTTGATAAGTACGTACCGGTCAGGCAGGGAGGAAGGCGTCGAGCGAGGGAACCGTGGTTTACCAAAGAAGTGAAATCTCTTGTTAAGAGGAAGAAGGAGGCCTATGTGAAGATGAGGTGTGAAGTTTCAGTTGGGGCGATGGATAGTTACAAGGTAGCGAGGAAGGATCTAAAGAGAGAGCTAAGACGAGCAAGGAGGGGACATGAGAAGTATTTGGCAGGTAGGATCAAGGAAAACCCAAAAGCTTTCTATAGGTATGTCAGGAATAAAAGAATGACTAGGGTAAGAGTCGGGCCAGTCAAGGACAGGGATGGGAAGTTGTGTGTGGAGTCTGAAGAGATAGGCGAGATACTAAATGAATATTTTTCGTCAGTATTCACTCAGGAAAAAGATAATGTTATGGAGGAGAATGCTGAGACCCAGGCTATTAGAATAGATGGCATTGAGGTACGTAGGGAAGAGGTGTTGGCAATTCTGGACAGGCTGAAAATAGATAAGTCCCCGGGGCCTGATGGGATTTATCCTAGGATTCTCTGGGAAGCCAGGGAAGAGATTGCTGGGCCTTTGGCTTTGATTGTTATGTCATCATTGGCTACAGGAATAGTGCCAGAGGACTGGAGGATAGCAAATGTGGTCCCTTTGTTCAAGAAGGGGAGTAGAGACAACCCCGGCAACTATAGACCGGTGAGCCTCACGTCTGTTTTGGGTAAAGTCTTGGAGGGGATTGTAAGAGACAATTTATAATCATCCAAATAGGAATAATATGATTAGGGATAGTCAGCATGGCTTTGTGAAGGGTAGGTCATGCCTCACAAACCTAATCGAGTTCTTTGAGAAGGTGACTGAACAGGTAGACGAGGGTAGAGCAGTTGATGTGGTGTATATGGATTTCAGTAAAGCGTTTGATAAGGTTCCCCACGGTAGGCTATTGCAGAAAATACAGAGGCTGGGGATTGAGGGTGATTTAGAGATGTGGATCAGAAATTGGCTAGCTGAAAGAAGACAGAGGGTGGTGGTTGATGGGAAATGTTCAGAATGGAGTTCAGTTACAAGTGGCGTACCACAAGGATCTGTTCTGGGGCCGTTGCTGTTTGTCATTTTTATCAATGACCTAGAGGAGGGTGCAGAAGGGTGGGTGAGTAAATTTGCAGACGACACTAAAGTCGGTGGTGTTGTCGACTGTGCGGAAGGATGTAGCAGGTTACAGAGGGACATAGATAAGCTGCAGAGCTGGGCTGAGAGGTGGCAAATGGAGTTTAATGTAGAGAAGTGTGAGGTGATTCACTTTGGAAGGAATAACAGGAATGCGGAATATTTGGCTAATGGTAAAGCTCTTGGAAGTGTGGATGAGCAGAGGGATCTAGTTGTCCATGTACATAGATCCCTGAAAGTTGCCACCCAGGTTGATAGGGTTGTGAAGAAGGCCTATGGAGTGTTGGCCTTTATTGGGAGAGGGATTGAGTTCCGGAGTCATGGGGTCATGTTGCAGCTGTACAGAACTCTGGTACGGCCGCATTTGGAGTATTGCGTACAGTTCTGGTCACCGCATTACAGGAAGGACGTGGAGGCTTTGGAGCGGGTGCAGAGGAGATTTACCAGGATGTTGCCTGGTATGGAGGGAAAATCTTATGAGGAAAGGCTGATGGACTTGAGGTTGTTTTCGTTGGAGAGAAGAAGGTTACGAGGAGACTTAATAGAGGCATACAAAATGATCAGGGGGTTCGATAGGGTGGACAGTGAGAGCCTTCTCCTGCGGATGGAAATGGCTGGCACGAGGGGACATAGCCTTAAACTGAGGGGTAATAGATATAGGTCAGAGGTAGGTTCTTTACGCATAGAGTGGTGAGGCCGTGGAATGCCCTACCTGCAACAGTAGTGAACTCGCCAACATTGAGGGCATTTAAAAGTTTATTGGATAAGCATATGGATGATAATGGCATAGTGTAAGTTAGATGGCTTTTGTTTTTTGACTTCCCATGTCGGTGCAACATAGTGGGCCGAAGGGCCTGTACTGCGCTGTATCGTTCTATGTTCTATGTTCTATATATACTTTGAGGACAGTTTGTCTATTTTACACAGGCTTGCCTGATCTGAATTTAGAACTGTTTATTGTTCTTCAACAAATGAAATTTTGCTTGTAAAAGAAGCTTCTAACTTTACTTCCACATGATGAGGAATTTTAATTTCCGTGTTGTGCGAACGGCATCACAAAATTCACTCCAGGGCTACTGCCATTCCTCATTTTATGGGGATTGAAATACTAATGCCTTTTTTGTATTTTGCAGGTCCATTAAGGCCAGCGTCAGGGGCACCCCCAACCTCGCTACCTCCCTCAACAGCTGCACACTCGACAACCTATAGCCAGTATGGGCAGGGAGACATACAGAATGGTCCTGCACTGACTGACCAGATGCAAAGGTTTGTACACAACTTGTACTTGAAGCACTGGACCAGAATATATATATCAAGACAATGACCAATACATTTGGATTTCAAAGGAGCTTTGAAACTCTCTGAACCCCGAGTGAGTTATAGGCCTGCATTGATAAAGCATGCATCCTGCACATAATATGTGATTTTAATATTCAGAGGCCACTACAGATTAAGTTTCAAAAAGTTCTGTTTAAGCCCAATTTAAATGTTCCTAGCTTGTGCTGTGATGGCATTGACATTTTTAATCTCTGCTATTTGTTAGCTGAGATGTCCAAATAAATGTATTCTCTCTCCATTATTCATTTGGGAAGAACCTTTAGAAAGTGCAAGAGCAAGGACTGAACAAGGATTTTAGAATTGGGAACATTATACAGAAATACAAAAAACCCAGCACATATATGCAGTCATCTTAATCCGAGGTGCTCACTGTTAGCTCCTATCCTATCCTTTCTGACCATCCCCTTAACCACCTCCCAAATTAATTCCTAAATGTTGAAGAAGTTTCTGCTTCCATCATTATCACTGCTGCGCACTTCAAAATTCAATCCTTTGTGTAACTAAAAAAAGATTCCTCTGTTGTCTGTCCTAAAACATTTGGATATAATCTTTTATCTACATGCCCTTGTTCCAGAACCCTCAATTATTGGAAAGTTTGTTTCACTTTCACCCTGTCATAATTTTAAACCTGTTTTTAAATGTGAATGCTCTGCTGTACTAAAACCAGTAAAAAATAGTTCGCCGAAAAAAAAGTGCAGTCGAATGTTGTTAGTGTAAGTAAGATCAATATCCCATCCAAACATGTACTTTTTCTATTTGAAAAAAGTAGTTTCCAACAATAGCATGTAATATTTTTGCTTACATGTTGAATGCTGAAGAGGCAACTGCTGCAGTTTTAGAGTTGACAGCGGGAATCTTCGTGACATCCTGGATTAATGTCTCTTCAATAATTCCATCTCCTTCAGACTGGAGCAATGTTCAGCAAACTAATTTCCGCCAATGAGGTCTCCATGTCAAATGAAACTGGGTTAGGAGAGAAGAAAAGCAAACAAGTTTAACTCTTCATACAAATGTCCTGACACTGAGCCTTTCTCTGTGCCTGGAAATATATTATGTGCTTTGGGTACTCAAACCATTGTGGGGGAGGCTCATGGAGGGAGCCTGATACTTCACAACTTTAGCGGCCTTCAGTTTTTCATTTTTCTGGAAGTAATTTCTTCCTCCTTCAACTAGTTTACATCAACCCAAATGTGATAATACAAAAGCAGCCTTACAGAGTCTGAGTACTTTTTAGAAGCAGGTGAATGAAGGAAGTTAAAACACCTGGGTTCAGAATAATTGCTCCATATGTTGCTAACTTGGTCACGTTGCTGACTCTGCTGGCTTAATTGCAAAGCCAGGATGTAAACTTTCCACTAACTGTATTGAAATAACTTCACGTGTATACAGCAATCTTAACTATTAAAATCCGTCTGCAGGTTTCCAGTGTCTCAATCGTACATGTCTGGCGGTCAGCCGATGCCCTATCAACAATATGCACCCCCGCCCAGTAATGCTCAGCAGTTACCAAATCAGATGGCAGCAATGCAGATCAGTGGTTCTACCAATAACGCACCACCTCCTGTCAGTCAGAGTTATGGTAAGCAATGTTAAACTGATGGGATTGTGTGCAATTGAAGTAATCTTCAACGACCAAATATGTGTTTAAAATATATCCGTCTGAGCTGCCAAACTGAAAACCATATTCAAAGTTTACCCGTCATTACAATAAAATTCACAGTGCAGAAACAAGTCATTCCTCCCGAATGATTAATGTGGGTGTTCCACACGAGTCACCTCCACTTCATCTCATCATCATTTACAAATGGTTGAAATGTGATTGTTTGAAATGTTACACGGCTAGAATTTTGACCTTACAAGGTGATCAGTCCAGCCCACACATGGATCAATGCACAACCTGCATTTCTGTTTGAAACATTTCCCCACTTTACACAAAACAAAACGTATTCTGTTTTTTTTTTTTTTTTTACACCCTTCCTTATATATTTCTTAATAATCAAAACCCTTTTAAACCTTTCACTTAAGCATGATCTCATTCTCCTCGCTGGTTAAGAAGCAGACTTCTGTCTTTGCTGTTTTACAACCACTTGCCAGCAAATGTACAGGAGTAGCCTAGGAAATCCAGGGAGTTCTGCCCTTGTTTGTGCAAATTCTCCTTGAAATTTAACCCTTCAAGTCTAGGCATTGTTTTGGTAAATCTACACTGGTCTCAATCCAAAGCCAATATTTCCATCTTCCGGTGTGGCACCCAGAACTGCTCACAGTACTCCTGCTGTGGTCTGACCAGGACTTTATCTAGCGGAAGCACAAGTTCTATCCACTTGTGTTTTTTATTTATCCTGATATGAAGGTCAGCATTCCATTGGTCTTTCGATGTACCTGAACCTACATGCCACCTTCGACTTCAACTGTTTCTAGTTTTTCACCATTTAGCCTGTTCTATCCTTTTTAGTAAGAAGTCTTACAACACCAGGTTAAAGTCCAACAGGTTTATTTCAAATCACTAGCTTTCGGAGCCAGGTGATTCACCTGAGGAAGGAGCAGTGTTCCGAAAGCTAGTGATTTGAAACAAACCAGTTGGACTTTAACCTGGTGTTGTAAGACTTCTTACTGTGCTCACCCCAGTCCAACGCCGGCATCTCTACATCATGGCTCTCCTTTTTAGGACCAGAAGCAGGTGACTTCAGATTTTCTTGCATTGAAATCCATTCGTCAGTCTTGTCCATCTCCTTAATCTGTCAACATTTCTTTGCATCTTTATGCTACCGTCTGCACTGTTTACGATGCTGTCTATATTTGTTCATCAATAAATTTGACTGTGGCTCTCTTTCCTTCATCCAAGCCGTTAATAGAAGCAATGAGTAGTTGAGACCCCAACACAGATCCTTGCGGAATCCTTGAGACATCATCCAAAATTATGGTGTCAGTTTTCGTATGCCTCCTAACAGCACCTAATTCTGCCTTATCACTGCCCCTCTCTATATCCCAACTCTAATTGTTTCACTGCTTGTCTGAATTTCAGTAATGAATGCGCTCAAATTTCTTTCAACTAAATATTGGTAGGACCAAAGCTCTTTATTTCCCTTTCCTTTTCAAATGCTCGGGAAAATCATCTTTTCTGACCAAACTATTTTAAGTTTAAGGGCAGCACGGTAGCACAGTGCTTAGCACTGTTGCTTCACAGCTCCAGGGTCCCAGGTTTGTTTCCCGGCTTGGGTCACCTCTATGTGGAGTTTGCACGTTCCCCGTGTCTGCGTGGGTTTCCTCCGGGTACTCCGGTTTCCTCCCACAGTCCAAAGATGTGCGGGTTAGGTGTATTGGCCATAATAAATTGCCCTTAGTGTCCAAAGAGGTGGGGTGGGGTTACTGGGTTACGATGATGGGATGAAGGTGTGGGCCTGGGTGCGGTGCTCTTTCCAAGGGCTGGTGCAGACTCGATGGGCCGAATAGCCTCATTCGGCACTAAATTGTAAAGAAACTATATAAATAGAAGCTGTTGTTATAAAATCCATTCAATTGCGTTTAAAATAGATTTCTGGGATCCGCTATCTTGACACACAGGTAGTATTGCTGGGTTACGGGGGTAGGGTGGGGGCGTGGGCCTAGGTCGGTCGCTCTTTTCAGAGGGGCTGTGCAGACTCGGTAGGCCGAATAGCCTTCTGAACTGTAGGGATTCTGTGATTCTACAGCCCTTTATAACTTCCAGTTGTACAGCCAAGATCAGCAGATATGGTGCTGTCCTAAAAAGACAAATTCATTATCTCATTTGTTGACAGCACCATTTGCCACCTGCAGCTGGATCTCAGTTTTTGAGTACATTTTCTGTGATGTAATACGAACCTTATTTAAAAATGTCCATTCACCCAGAGACACAGAGGGTTGTGGATCTGCCAGTACATGTATATTTACAATTAACTTTCTACTGGTTTCATTTGATAACTGCCACAAATCAATGTATTGTGTTTACTTTTGGGATACTTCTGTGGGAATGTAGTTGACTGTCATTTATTTTGTTCACAGGGCCACCAACTTCTCATCATCAAACGACAGCGGGTTTTCCACCCACAGGGCCAACAGTGTATACACAATATTCTACTCCGGTACAGAATATTTCCACAAACATACCCCAGGCTGGTAACCCTCCTCAGCATCCCTTCCCTGGGCAAACTGTCCCAGCAACAACTTTCACCTCTCCTCCCACATCCATGGGTCTGACTGGCATGAATCTCTCCCCTCCAGCCGGGGTGCCAAGACCAACAGCAATGCATGGACCACCGCTGCCAGGACCATCTCAGACAGGCTTCCCCCCGTCCCAGCCTCCGATAGGACATTACCCACCCCAACCTAATCACAGACCTGCGGGTCCACAGCCTGGCACTGGTATGCCAGGGGTAGTGCCTGGTCCACCATCTCAGGGCTTTCAAGTGCATCCAACACAACCTAGTCAGGGATTCATACCTCAACAGAACGGTAAGTCTGTTGCTTAATACTTGAAGCGGTTCTTTAAGCTGTGTTGATTACCTATTTGCTGCTTTGTGAAATGTTTCTCTGAAAAGGAGTAAGCAACTGTTGTACGTAAGTTATGCAGGTCATGCCAACTCGTGCTGGTCTGCTCTACCTGCCTTGGTCCCAGTTTTAGGATGTGCTGATTTGTGTCTGCATCATTTCGGAATCTGGTTGCTGCTTCTGCAAAAGGAAAAATAAATTAAAGTTAGATTTTCTGTTCAAAACTAATTGAACTATGTTTTAAATGGAGGGGTTCAAGGAGAGATAGCGAGGAGCTGTGAAACTCACGAGATGAAAATTAAGTATTTTTGTCACATTTTATTGGACCATTTCAACGAAACGGACCAGGAATATCGTGAAAGTGAGTTTCCCATGTACATGTTTGACTTTCTGGCACTTGGTCTTTAGCTAACGTTCATCAAACTCTTTGGAGGCTGCCAGGAATGCACCAACGTTGAACATACTGATTTCGGTGCTCCACAATTCACGGACATTGAGATTCCTAATATCCCAGCACAGCCTCCTGCTTCATCCCAACTGCAATCCAGATTACGGCACCACCCTCTAGGTGCCAAGTTATGATCACCTGGAATGCATTCCTGAGAAAGTGGTGAAAGATTGAATAATACTTTCCAAAGGGAATGGAGAAATACAAGGGCTAATTTGCAGGACTTTGGGGAAAGAGCAGGGGAGTGGGAATAATTCGATAACTTTCAAAGAGCTGACACAGATGTGAAGGGTCGAATGGCCTCCATGATGAGTGTATAACATCTTGTTTCTGTTCCATGTGTTCTGTATATCTTGTTAAAAATATACTTTTATTCATTTGTCAGTGAATTTGTGCAAAACCAGATGTCGTTTGGAACATCCAATTTGCAGCAGCACTGGTCTGACTCTAAAGAACAAAGAAAAGTACAGCACAAGAACAGGCCCTTCGGCCCTCCAAGCTTGTGCCGATCATGATGCCCTAACTTTTTTTTTTTTTAAAAACCTTCTGCTCTTACTCGGTCCGTCTCCCTCTATTCCCTCCCTATTCATGGACCCATCCAGATGCCTCTTAAATGTTGCTAATGTGCTGCTTCCACCACATCCTCTGGCAGCGCGTTGCAGGCTCCCATCACTCTCGGTGTGAAAAACTTACCCTGCACATCTCCCTTAAACTTTCCCCCTCTCATCTTGAATCTGTGCCCCCTTGTAATTGACTCTTTCATCCTTGGAAAAAGCCACTGACTATCCGCCCTGTCTATGCTTCTCATAAGTTTATAGACCTCTATCAGGTCTCCCCTCAGCCTCCGTCTTTCCAGTGAAAATAATCCTAGTTTATTCAGCCTCCTCACAGCCAACACCGCGGCGCACCCTCTTTGCACTCTCTCCAAAGCTCCCACGTCCTTCTGATAATGTGACCAGAACTGCACGCAATACTCCAAATGTGGCCTAACCAAAGTTTTATATAGCTGCAACATGATTTCCCAACTCTTGTACTCAAAGCCCTGCCTGATGAAGGCATGTGTGCCATATGCCTTCTTAATCAGCTTGGTCACCTGTGTCTCCACTTTTAGGGAACTGTGGACCTGCAAGCCCAGATCCCTCTATTTGTTAATGTTCCGAAGGGTTCTTCCATTTACAGCATAATTTAGACCTAGATTTGATCCTCCAAAATGTATCACCTCGCATTTGGCCAAATTTAACTCCATCTGCCATTTCTGTGCCCAAGTCTCCAATCTGTGTATATCCTGTTGTATCCTCTTACAACTCTTGGCACTATCAGCAACTCCGCCAAACCTTGTGTCATCCACAAACTTACTAATCAGACCACCCACATTTTCCTCCAGATCATTTATATAAACTACAAACAACAGAGGTCCCAGCACTGATCCCCGCGGAAGACCACTAGCTTCAGATCTCCATTCAGATAAACACCCTTCCACCGCTACTCTCTGTCTTCTATAACCAAGCCAGTTCTGTATCCATCTCACCAGCCCACCCCAAATCCCATGTGATTTTAGTTTTTATGCAAGTCTGCCATGTGGGACCTTGTCAAATGCCTTACTAAAGTCCATATAAGCTACATCCACAGCCCTTCCCTCATTAATTTTCTTTGTCACCTCTTTAAAAATCTCAATTAAGTTGGTGAAATATGACCTTCCCTGTACAAAACCATACTGCCCGTCATTAACTAGTACATTTTCCTCCAAATGTGCATACTTCCTGTCTCTCAGTATCTTTTCCAAAAGCTTCCCCACCACTGATGTCAGGCTCACCGGCCTATAATTTGCTGGATTGACCCTGCTTCCTTTCTTAAACAACGGAATAACTTTGGCTATTCTCCAGTCCTCTGGAACCTCGCCTGTGGTCAAAGAGGATTTGAAGATATCTGTTAAGGCCCCAGCTATTTTTCTCCCTGCCTCCTGCAGTTTTCTGGGATAGATCCCATCTGCGCCCGGGGACTTGTCTACCTTAATGCAATTTAGGATACTCAACGCTTCCTCCTTTGATATATTGACGCTCTCAAGAGAGCTCACACACCTAATCCTGACCTCAACATCCGTCATGTTCTTTTCCCTGGTGAGTACCGATACAAAGTACTCATTAACGATTTCACCCATTTCCTGTGGTTGAGTCCTTGAGTGGGTCTATTCTTTCTCGCTACCCTCGTGCGCCTAATATATGCATAAAAAGCTTTGGGATTCTCCTTAATCACGTTTGCTAAAGACATTTCATGCCTACTTTCACGTACTCTTCAAGGGCTTTGTCAGTGTTTAGATGCCTGGACCTATCGGATGCTTCCTGTTTCCTTTTGACTAAGTTTACAATTTCCCTCATCATCCATGGTTCCCGAATCCTGTCATTTCTATCCTTCATTTTTGCGGGGACATGCATGCCCTGCACTTCATTCAAAGACGTTTAAAAGCCTCCCACATGTCAGACGTGGATTTGCTCTCAAATAGCCGCTCCCAATCCACATTCCCCAGTTCTTGTTTAATTTGGATAAAATTGGCCCTCGTCCAATTAAGCTCCCTTACCCACGGGCCACTCTTGTCCTTATCCATGACTACTCAAAATCTTACGGAATTATGGTCGCTAAGCCCCAGCTGCTCCCTCATTGAAACATCAATCACCTGGCCTGGCTCATTCCCCAATACCAAATCTAGTCTGGCCTCCTCCCTGGTTGGATGGTCAACATATTGTATCAAAAAGCCCTCCTGGACACAACTAATTATTTGCTTTCCATCCGAGTCCCTGGCTGTAAGGGATTCCCAGTCAATATGGGGGAAGTTAAAGTCGCCCATCACAACAGCCCTGCTTTTTTCACACCTTTTCAGTATCTTGCTGAAATTGCTCCTCTGTCTCCTGTTGAGAGGTCTACAGTACACTCCCAACATTGTGATTTCACCCTTCTTATTCCTGAACTCTGACAATAATGCCTCACGACAAGATCCCTCTAATGTGTCCTCCCTCAACACAGCTGTGATCTGCTCCCTAATCAGCAATGCAACTCCCCACCTCTTTTGTTTCCCCTTCAGTCCCGTCTAAAACAACAATATTCCGGAATGTTAAGCTGCCAGTCCTGTCCCTCCTTTAACCATGTCTCCGGAATTGCAATTACATCATAGTTCCATGCTGTAATCCAGGCTCTCAGTTCATCTGTCTTACCTGTTATACTTCTTGCCTTGAAGCAAACGCACTCCAGACCTACAGTCCCACTGAGCCCCGCAGCTTCCCTCCGCCTGCTCTTACTCTGCGCCATGTTTATCTCAGTCTCACTTTTCCCCCCAGTCTCTACACTTACTGGCCTGCTGTTCTGGTTCCCACCCCCGTGACACTCGTTTAAACCCTCCCGCACAACGCTAGCAAAGCTCCCGCCGAGGATATTGGTGCCCCTCCAGTTCAGATGCAACCCATCCTTCTTGCACAGGTCCCACCTTCCCCAGAAGACATCCCAGTGATCCATATATCTAAAACTCTCCCTCTTACACCAGCTCTTTAGCCACGTGTTCAACTGTACTATCTCCCTGTTCCACTAGCACAGCAGGTTCTGTGAATAGATGGACCTCTATTTTGCTGAACCCCAGCTGTGCTGCTCCAAGTATTTACATTGTGCATTTATCGTATGTCCTATGTTTTTCATGTATGGAACGCACGCAGAACTATACTTTTCACTGTACCTCGGTACATGTGACAATAAACCTAAAGATTTCCTTGATTTGTGATGTCCTTGCAGGTTCATTTGGACAAATGAGGGCGCCCCAGCCAAATTATGCTGCACCTTACACTGGAACACCAAGTTACAGCAGTCAACCCCAACAACAGCAGAAGCGATTGGACCCAGACAGCATTCCTAGCCCAGTAAGCACCAAGATCTTTAACTGTAGTTCCTCTGGCTGCTGTGTTCTAGTGTTAGTGGAATGGCTTGTAACGGTTTAGGGGGAGATGGTGGCCTCGTGGTAATGTTACTGGACTAATAACCCAGAGGCCTAGGCCTAATGCTCTGGGGGCAAGAGTCCCAAATCCTACCAAGGCAATTCAAGGAATTTCAAACCAGTTAAAATTCTGAAATTGAAAGCTGGTGTTCGTAACGGCAATGTGAAACTATCATCGATTGTCCAAAAAACCATCTGGTTCACTTAATTTCCTTTCGGGAAATAAATCTGCCATACTTAACCTGGTCTGACCTACATCTGACTCCAGACCCACAGCAAGTGGTTGACTCTTAACTATTCTCAAGGGCAATTCGGGATGGGCAGTAAATGCTGGGCTTGCAAGCCCATGAGTGAATGAAATCAATTCTCATTTTCTGTTCTAAATTGTGTGTAACGAAGATTGGCTTGCATCTGCCCATTGTTTGAAAATGTGTTGGGGAGACCTGAATGTAATTTCCATATATTTTTCTTTACATATGTTTATCTGAACCTGTTTGCACACCTTCAGTTTAGAAGTTTGTATTGATGCGCAGTAAAGTCTCACTACTGTCTGAGTAATGCAACCCGCTTGTAACACACAATCACAGTATAGTTCTTGCACTAAAATGTTGTCATATGTAAATGAGTGTACAGGGACTGGCCCCAATCCCCTCTGCTTTATCTTGGTGTCCTGCACTCTGAACTGTGGTCGGTACCCTAACTCTGCTGGAGCAGCCTAGCCCGTTCCTGGTGCCCTCATTTTCTGGGCTCCTTTCTCCTTTCCAGCCCTTTCAATCGTAGCTTGAATGTATACAATCCTGCTGTATTTCTGTTTAAAACAAAACTTTTGTCTAATTTTTCTGAGTTACCGTTACTAGACAAGTACAAAGTTGAGAAGCTAACTTTTTTTATTTACGAAATTACCATTCTTGCCAGAATACTTTTTCAAAAACTTTCAATCTTGCTCTGAGCTTTTTAACATTGAGCTGTGGAAATATGAGGAGTCTTGCACACCGCATTAAGATGAACAGATACCAGTTTAACTGAATAACACAGTTTGCATGTGCAATGATGTATGTGTAAACGTAAGTCAAAGGGCTTGCTGATGTGGCACCATTAGTGTGGGAAGGTAGAAGTAACAATTGTTACTCTTCTGTTTCTCTCTTGTTTTGCTGCTCACTTGTGTCTTTTTAAGCAACTTAATGAACTGCCACCTCAACAGAAAACAAGACATAGAATAGATCCAGATGCAATTCCTAGTCCAGTAAGTCTGCTTGTATGTATGTGTGCTGTTACCCTCTGCATTGCTGCCTTTGCTTTTAATTCCAAAAGGCTTGTCGATTTCCATATGCCGGGTATGTGCTGTAAGGTCACAAAATCGTGTCAGCTTAATTGCACTTTGCTTTCTACATCCTACTTTACACAATACCACCTTATTGCAGCAGTTAAATGACTGGACACAAAATTGTACTCATTCCAGGTGAACTTTTAGAGTGTAAATCTTTCTGACAGTTTCAAATAACTTTTGGATTGGTTAATGTTTGAGCAAATTATCCTGGTGATCTACTTTGGTACCTTACAGACAGTAGTGGATATAATTATATTGTTAGAAATCATATGTAAACTTGCCTATTTCAGCTTGGTGAACATTTGTGGTCCTCGCTTTAATTTGCGACATTGACTAACTTTTTCTGCTAAATGTCACTGTTCTTTCCCATTGCACCTACATCCGTATCCTTTTCAAAAGAATGTAGATCATTTTAGCTCTTCCACATTTATTTCATTGTTCCCAAATCATACACTAGAGCCAGCGACCTTCTTGTAATATTTGCCTTGTTTTTTTGTGTCAATGGTTTGCATGTTAACAGTACTATGAAAGGGAGGCGGGGGTGTAGTGGTATTGTCACTGGACTATTAATCCAGAGACCCAGAGTAATGCTATGACATCCCAGGTTTGAATCCCACTACGGCAGATGGTGAAATTTGAATTCAATAAAAAATCATGACCATGAAATCATTGTCGATTGTTGTAAAAACCCATCTAGTTCACTAATGTCCTTGAGGGGAGGAAATCTGCCGCCCTTACCAGGTCTGGCCTCCATGTGACTCCAGACCCACAACATGTGGTTGACTGATTTTCACATGATTTCTTGAGGAATTAAGGGCTATGGAGAGAGAGCGGGTAAATGGAGTTGAAATCAGCCATGATTGAATGGTGGAGTGGACTCGATGGGTCGAATGGCCTTACTTCCGCTCCTATGTCTTATGGTCTTATGGACTGTTTAAAAATGTCACTCAGTTTGTGTGCAATTAGGGATGGGCAACAAATGCTCTCCTTGCCTGCGACGCCCACATCCCAAGATGTGGCAGCACAATAGCATAGTGGTTAGCACAGTGGCTTCACAGCGCCAGGGTCACAGGTTCGATTCCCTGCTGGGTCACTGTCTGTGCAGAGTCTGCCCGTTCTCCCCATGTCTGTGTGGGTTTCCTCCGGGCGCTCCGGTTTCCTCCCACAGTCCAAAGATGTGCAAGTTAGGTGGATTGGCCATGATAAATTGCCCTTAGTGTCAGAAAAGGTTAGGTGGGGTTATTGGCTCAGGGAGATAGGGTGGAAGTGGGGGCTTAAGTGGGTCAGTGCAGGCTCGATGGGCCGAATGGCCTCCTCCTGCACTGTATGTTCTATGTCTAAGAAAGAATAAAGATAGCATAAAACACAGTAACTTGAGGCAATATTCAATAAGTTACCGTATTGTAACATGTACCTGTTGCGTAAGCTAACTGAGGTTAGAGGAGTAATTTGTACTTGGTCCTGAGTATCAAGAATGTAGA
The DNA here is from genome assembly GCF_047496885.1 of Scyliorhinus torazame. NCBI lineage: Eukaryota > Metazoa > Chordata > Chondrichthyes > Carcharhiniformes > Scyliorhinidae > Scyliorhinus > Scyliorhinus torazame. The sequence continues at coordinate 5,875,371 of NC_092734.1, read as the reverse complement.
TGTGGCTAAGTTTAATGAATGCAATTAGTGAGTGTATTTGTGTTTGGAACGTTTTTAATTTAATCGAACACTCATGCTGAATAAAAGCCTCCTCTCTTTTGAAGTAACTGTAGTCACTCTCCAATCTGTCAAGTTGCTTTTGGTTAGCAAGCAATGTCAGCTCCTTTATAATACAAGCTCCTGCTTGCTTAAATCATTCATGTCAAATATTTGTACTTTGCTCCCAGTACAAGCCTCCACTGCTCCTTGCACTCACTGACAATTTCTCCCCAGGTCACTTTATGTTGACCCATGCACTTAGCAGCAGCCATTGAACAACGATCAGGATTGGGAACCTGTGCCATTTCCATCCAGGAATTCTGAAGCCAGTTGTGGCCATTCTGGCTGAAATCAGTGAACATGGCACAGACCAGGGATACACCTGGAATCTTCCTGGTCTCTGGCTCAGTGTACACTAGGCACTGTTCATTCACTGACGTGTTGGGGAGCTTTGTTAAATGTTTGTTGAGTTGCACGTGATAGTAATGTTTACATATATCTTTTCACATCAGGGTGCAATGCATTTTGGTACCTCTACAAACTAAAATGAGATTTGGGTTTTATTGAATGACAGTTTGTAACGTATTGTGTGCTATGGCAGATTCAGGTGATTGAAGATGATAAGTCAAACCGAGGATCTGAGCCATTCTCGACTGGTGTAAGAGGCCAAGTTCCACCACTTGTTACTACTGACTTTGTGGTAAAAGATCAAGGTAATGTCCTACTGTTCAACAAGTGTTGTGATCCCAGACCAGACTCCAACATTTGCTAGAAACCCCAAGATTTTAATTAATTTGTATGACTGAGGAAAGGATACTTCCTTCCAGGAGTGACTCCATTCACAAAAAGGGATATGGTTTATTAAAACACTTTGTTATTAACACAGTATTAAATTAACTTTAACATCGTGCAAGAAATATATTGAAATTACCAGTTAAACAATGCTTAACAATGAAATTAAACACTAACTCCTAATTGCTATCTTTATCTCCAATCAAGCAAAACCTATCTCAGGTCAAAATCCACTTTTAAATACAGTTAGCAAAGACAAGAATATTGCTGTACAGAGATGTCTTGGAGAAACAGCTTTGAAAGAGGGAGCGATCCTTCAGGAAACAGCCTGCAGATTCTTGTCTGTGTCAAGCTTCCTAACATTTGGCAAAAAGCTCCTGTTCTGTTCACAACAGCATCTAAATTGAAATTCAACACCTGACTGCTTCAGTCCCTGGCTCCTCCCATTAACTACATCAACTTTATCCCACTATCTGGGTTATGACCATCTTACTAAGGCTGAACACAACCCCCAATTATCCAAACCCCAGGAAACCTTTCTATAAACAAAATTCCATTAGCCATATATTGAAAAACATTATGCATGGTTGGAATGAATTATGATCGTATTTTTACGGTGCTTTATCTCTTTTTTTGTCCCAGTGTCTGCCTTTTTTTAAACCACGATTTACATACACATACGAACCTAAGCTTTCAACCATGACTGCCTCAGATGCACGTGATGCAATGTATATCTGAAATTACTGGTCAACACACCTGACTCTTTCAAGTCTTTAGTATATTGAGGAACACTACTTACAGTTGAGCAGATTTTGTCACAGGAAATGGCTACCTTGACTTAAAGGATTAATATTTTCACATTGCCATAAGTTCAACATCAATATGCCAAGACAGATGGCACCAACCATTGAAGCTTGTGCATGCTGTTTTTCTCAAGTCTTGGTGTCTGTTTTCCAACAGAGTACAATACCAATACAATCTTTAGTCTGCTCATAGATATGGATCATAGAATTTACAGTGCAGAAGGAGGCCATTCGGCCCATCGAGTCTGTACCGGCCCTTACAAAGAGCATCCTACTCAAGCCCACATATCTACCCTATCCCAGTAACCCCCACATAACCTTTTTTCTGGACACTATGGCAATTTAGCATGGCCAATCCACCAAACCCTCACATGAAAATGAAACAGAAATTGCTTATTGTCACAAGTAGGCTTCAAATGAAGTTACTGTGATAAGCCCCTAGTCGCCACATTCCAGCGCCTGTTCGGGGAGGCTGGTACGGGTACAGCTTTGTACTGTGGGTGGAAACCAGAGCACCCGGAGGAAACCCACGCAGACACGGGGAGAACGTGCAGACTCCGCACAGACAGTTACCCAGCCAGGAATCGAACCTAGGACCTTGGAGCTGTGAAGCAACTGTGCTAACCACTATGCTACCATGCTACCCACATGCCCTTGAATGGAGATAGATAGAAACTCATTATTGGATCCAAAAGAGACAAGTCCAAAAGTGTGATTAGCTTGGTAAATTGGAAATGTAATGAGAAGTTATATATGATTTGATTGACTTCAGCCAAGAGTTGGATTCGATTATTTATTTCTGAACTAACCAGTGTTTCATCCTCTAATGCAAGGAAATGGTCATTATAATCCATTTTGTTTGTTGAATCAACAAATGGGAGGGAAGGGCTGGGTGGAATTTTGCTATTATTTGGATTGTCGAGCACAAAGCTGCTAACAAAATAGCTCCTTGGTATCCCACTGCGCATTACAACCTTGCCTTTAGAGATGTGTTGTTTTTAAATATTACACCTTGTGCTTGCCTTGCAGGGAATTCAAGTCCTCGTTTTGTTCGATGTGCAGCTTACAATCTTCCTTGCACTTCAGATATGGCAAAACAATGCCAAGTCCCCCTCACTGCAGTCATCAAACCGCTTGCTACATTACCAGCTGATGAGGTGATTGTTTGCATTGTATTTTTTCCACAGGCATCAATGTTTAAATTGTATTTTCTTTTTCTTAGCAGAATATACTGTTTCAAATCTGTCTTGCTGTGCTTTCACCTCAGAGCACATGTATATCAGACTAAATCATTGGGCAGCCTGGTAGCATAGTGGCTAGCACAATTGCTTCACAGCTCCAGGGTCCCGGGTTCGATTCCCTGCTGGGTCACTGTCTGTGTGGAGTCTGCACGTTCTCCTCGTGGGTTTCCTCCGGGTGCTCTGGTTTCCTCCAACAGTCCAAAGATGTGCAGGTTAGGTGGATTGGCCATGCTCAATTGGCCTTAGTGTTGGGTGGGGTTACTGGGTTATGGGGATAGGGTGGAGATGTGGGCCTGGGTAGGGTGCTCTTTCCAAGAGCCGGTGCAGACTCGATGGGCCGAATGACCTCCTTGTGTACTATAAATTCTGAGTTCTATGAGAATTGTGTCTGGACATAAGCAAAAGTCCTCCAACTTTGAACACTCAGCTGGTATACCATTGGTTGTCATTGCTTTGGATTTGGATTGGTAATCCAGCAACGCAAATAATACTCTGGGGACCTAGGTTTGAATCCCAGATGCTAGGATTTGAATTCAATGAAAATATATCTGGAATGAAAGTCTAGTGATGGCCATGAAACCATTGTTGATTGTTGTAAAAACCTGCTAGTTCACAAATGAAACAGAAACTTGCCAGCTGCACCTGCTTTGAACTACATGTGACGACTTTTAACTGCCTTCTCGAATGACCTGAGCAAGCCACTCGAAGGCAATTAGGGATGGACGGACACTTGGAGACTATCAGCTGCTACTGCAGACTTTGTTCTGCTCATGATTGGAAGAACTATGGGCAGTAAGACTCCTCCGCTAGCCCTGGTCCATTGCTATTTCTTTTGCTCAAGCTTGGGTGGTGTCCCACTTTTGAATTCATCCATAACTGTACTTTGCCAGTAACCCCTTGGCCAGCCCCATCTACCGCCACGTATATACATCAAAACTTTATGCATTCACATGGACTGCAGCCGTTCAAGAAGGCAGTTCACTACCGTCTCACAGGCAATTCGGGATTGGCAATTAATGCTGGCAAAGCCCACATCCCTTGGAAAAAAAATGATCCAACAGATTTGGCAGATAGAAGAACTCGTTCCCCTCTCTCTCTCTCTCTCTCTCTCTCTCTCTCTCACTCTCTCTCTCTCTTCTCCCCCGCCACCGATTACAGGAATGAAAGATTGTGACTATCTTCAAGAGGGGCGATAAATCATGCTGTGGAAATTATTTTGCTCTTGTCCATAGCAGGGAAAATCCTGACCACATTCTCGCGTCACTTCCTGTAGTTGAGCAAATCCTCCCAGAAACGCCTTTAATAATAATAATAATAATAATAATAATCACTTATTGTCACAAGTAGGCTTCAATGAAGTTACTGTGAAAAACCCCTAGTCGCTACATTCCGGTACCTGTTCGGGGGGGGGGGGGGGGGGCTGCGATGGTAACTTTTAGACTTTCCAGAGGAACTCCTGCCATGGTCTTTGTTGCCAGACAAACCCCCAAAAATGTAGAGAACAAAGCCGCCAAGAAGCTTTTATTGCATTTGTCAATCTACCAAAGCACATTTCAGTCGGCGAATAATGGGGTTCTGTGGATTATGCGCCAAAGATTTGAATGTCGAAGAATCTTCACAGTTGCATCATGGTGTGACTACAACTATTTTGAGTGGGTGATCTGAAACAGATGCTTTCAGAATTTGAACTGGGGTTGGGGCAGGCTGTGTGATAGTCCACATGCTATTTACAATCCACATGACACCTCCACATCATCAGAGATGCAATGCCTGCCCTCTTGTGTCAGTATTAAATACAATCTAGATAGGAAAACTCTTTAAGCCCGATAACCTTTGCCGGAACTGATTAGTTTAGTTTAAAATTAAAACTACAATGTCGTTGCCCTCTCTGCACCGAATTTGCAAACCACTCCTGAGCTCTTCAGTTCTGCACACAAGAAGCTCACTCAGCCTGTACTTAAATGATGCCAAAACAGGGCGGCACAGTGGTTAGCACTGCTGCCTCACAGCGCTGAGGAGCCGGTTTCGATCCTGGCCCCGGGTCACTGTCCGTGTAGAGTTTACACGTTCTCCCAGTGTTTGCGTGGGTCTCACCCCGACAACCCGAAGATGTGCAGGTTAGATGGAACGGCCACACTAAATTGTTCCTTCGTTGGAAAAAAAAATTGGGGTACTCTAAATTTACAAAAGAAAAATATTGAATGATGCCAAAACAAAACTTATATCGACCCATGCCTCGTCAGCCAAATATTCCCCGCCCTATTCCTATAACCCCATCAGCTAAACTTGCACATTTTTGTACTGTGGGAGGAAACCGGAGAACCCGGAAGAAACCCACGCAGACACAGGGAGAACGTATTGGCTTTTGTGGCTAGAAGATCAGAATGAAACTGTTTATCAAGCTGCTTCACATTTTTAGTCACAGCTTCTTGAATGAGGCAAAGAGGAGGAAAGAATAGGAAGCAAATCCTGCACTTATGATCCCACCATCTCGAGGGTCATCCTGCCTCATGTACAAAAAGATTCGCTGGTTGAGAATCGACCTATTGAATCACATGAAGACCCACGGCAGAAATTCATGACTGAGTAGATGTCATCCTCAAATTATTATTCTATGTTGAAATGTTCTCACAGAAATAACTATAGGGGCTGGTTAGCACAGGGCTAAAGAGCTGGCTTTGAAAGCAGACCAAGGCAAGCCAGCAGCATGGTTCAATTCCCGCACCAGCCTCCCCGAACAGGTGCCGGAATGTGGCGACTAGGGGCTTTTCACAGTAACTTCATTTGAAGCCTACTTGTGACAATAAACGATTTTCATTTCATTTTCAAATATTCACCTGTCTTATGTTTGATTTTATTCCTTCCTGGGTTTCTTCAAGCCTCTTGAACTGCTGCTGTACATCTGGCATAAGTGAACCTGTAGAGCTCTTAAGGAACAAGATCCAGCTTTTTGAATCATTGACAGTGAAGGAATGGTGCGGTGGCCCAGTGGTGAGCACTGCTGCCTCACAGCTCCAGGGTCCCAGGTTCAGTTTTGGCCTCGGTTGTCCGTTCTCCCCGTGTCTGAGTGGGTTTCCTCCGGGTGCTCTGGTTTCCTCCCAAAGATGTGCAGGTTAGGTGGATTGGCCATGCTAAATTGCCCCATAGTGTGCAAAAGGTTAGGTGGGGTTGCTGGGTTACAGGGATGGGGTGGAGGCGTGGGGTTAAGTAGCCTGCTCTTTCCAATGGCCGGTGCAGACCCGATGGGCTGAATGGCCTCCTGTACTGTAAGTTCTATGATTCTATGAATGGCAGTATGATGCCAAGTCTGAATGGTGTGTGACTTGTAGATGGTGGTGTTCCCATGCGCCTGCGGTCCTTGTCCTTCAAGATGGTAGAGGTCAGGGGTTTGGAAGGTGCTGTCTAAGAAGCCTTGGTGAGTTCCTGCAGTGCATCTTGTGTTGGATGGAGTGAATGTTGAAGGTGGTGGATGGGGTGAACTCAAACAAGCTGTTTCATCTTGAATAGCTTCGAACATCCTTTAATCTTTAATATTCTGATAGATGGCCCGCTGATTTGGTGATTCCGTGATCTTTTCGAACAAGGAGAATTGTCTTGTCATGGCTTTGTGTTGAATCAGGAAGGCAGTTTTGATACTGAAGTTGGCTTCATTCAGTTTTAATTGAATTTGGGAGGTGAAAATTGATTGTGTTTTCAGTTTTAAATGTAAATCAAAACCCTGCTCGGAGTGTGTATGTGTGGAATGGCCAGAATCCTGGAATTCTTTGAGATGTGGCTGAATATTGTCATGGTGGGACATTCGGTTTTGTCTGGATTTGTGGGCTTAAATGGGCTAAATACCCTTCTGGGCCTGTGACTAGACAGATGACACCCTGTGCCACTCAATACATATGAATAGCAGGTGCTTGGCCAGCTTATTCAGGAAATAGTTCCCCAATAGTGTTGATGCCTTCAAGAAGAGAAAGAAGAAAATTGGGAAGTAGAAAGGTTGGTGTGGTCCTGCAGTCTGTTTTATTGGACACTGTCATTTCAACATTTTCAGTCGTGTTTCTGCACTTCCAGGCTTGCAGTGATTGTCTGAACAGGGTGAATGAAGCTGCTTCACAGGAATTTTCCATATCAATGATAGATAACAAGGGGAACAGGAAAGAGAAGCCTTTCTTTCTCTCTCTCTCTCTCTCTCTCTCTCTCTCTCTCTCTCTCTCTATCCCCCATGAAAGCAGGCAATGTTGGATTTTTGAGCTGATACTGTATCTCCTGAGCAGCCTGTTCTACCCCTCTTCAGTCAGCTGGAGTGAGACATGATACTGAATTTGTTGCATTTCCATTATTCCACAATATGCCTATGAAATTCGATCTGACTGCAAGTGGGTATGTCTGTGTAGTTGCCAACGTGCTGAATTGCATTCCCTGTGCTAGCAGGAAGTTTGTGTCTGCAGAATCTCTAAATTTAACTTTGTCATCCATAGGTTTTTTATGTGGAGAAGAAACCACACATTTACTGCTCAGAAACCTGTTTCCATGAAATGAGATGTTGTGATCTGGGCAGCAGTGGTTTACTTTATTGGAGACTGACCCTGCCAGTATTTGCTGTCAAGTTCGTGTGAATGATGGTTTCTTTGCTGCCAACTTCACTGTGCTCAAGCAATGAATCGAACGTGTGCAAATTTTAAATATTAATGGAAGTTTTATCTTGAAGTTCTTTGTGACATTGGTCCCATTTTGCCTGGTGCAGCTGTTGAGGGTAATCCAGAAGCTGTAAGTGACACCCTCCTGGAGGTTAGATCAGCACATTGGATTTAGACGTTTCAAATTCCTGGATCGTGCACTTGAGGTGCGGTTAATGCCATCAGCATGGATTGCATTTTTCCCTTTTTGGAATTAGGATAAAATCTTGGGTTGGGATACAGCACGGATTGCACGGTGCATGTTTCCAGGACAGGGAATGTGAAATCTTTTGACATGAAGGAAATGAACTCTGGTGCTGGAAAATCCAGTGGTGCGTTGTCCACTGATGTGCCAATTATTTTGTGAGGCTCCAGTATGGAAGAAACTTGAGTGATATCACTGCATCATTAAAGCTGAACTAGACACCCACTGCTCACCTCTCAGGAACTGCTTCTTGTTAAACTGTGATATATGGATGAGGCTTGCAGGTTTTTCCACTGGGCAGAAGTAGATTTAGGGTCAACTGCTTAAGCCCCTGTGAAGTGTCTCGAGGTGTTTTGCTACTTTAAAGGCACCATATAAATGTCTATTGTTTCATGGGGATCAAGGAGTTCTCTGTAGAAAGCCTTGTGTGATTGATGGATTGAAATGGATTTTCAAGCATTATATTTTTTGGTCCTGCCTGCAGTATTGCAAGAGGAAAACTGGTGAATGTTTCCCGTTAAGGGTGTACGTAGCTTTTGTTTCAACCCCTTTGTTTGTGCTGCCATTGTGCTTTCTCGCATGTCCGAGCTCTGACTGATTTGTTTGCTGCAACAGTTGAGCTTGGCTGGCCGCCCATCATTTCCCCAAATCAGAGGTGAGCTGGCAAGATGGACTCAGCTGGCTCGGTCATAGAAGATAGAGGATAGTGATGGGAGAGTGCTTTTTTTGAATGGGGGGCTGTGACTAATGGTGTTCCGCAGGGATCAATGCTGGGACCGCTGCTGTTTGTAGAATATATAAATGATTTGGAGAAAAATGTAACTGGTCTGATTAGTAAGTTCGCAGATGACACAAAGGTTGATGGAATTGCGGATAGCGATGAGGACTTTCAGAGGCTACAGCAGGATATAAATTGGTTAGAGACTTGGGCGGAGAGATGGCAGGTGACGTTTAATCCGGACAAATGTGAGGTAATGCATTTTGGAAGATCTAATACAGGTGGGAAATATGCAGTAAATGGCAGAACCTATAAGATTATTGACAGGCAGAGGGAGCTGGATTTACAGGTCCACCGGTCACTGAAGGTTGTAACGCAGGTGGAGAAGGTAGTCAAGAAAGCATACGGCATGCTTGCCTTCATTGGCCGGGGCATTGAGTATAAAAATTGGCAAGTCATGTTGTAGCTGTAACGAACATTAGTTATGCCACACTTGGAATTTAATGTTGAATTCTGGGCACCACACTACCAGAAGGATGTGGAGGCTTTGGAGAGGGTGCAGAAGAAGTTTACCAGGATGTTGCTTGGTCTGGAGGGTGTTGGCTAAGAGGAGAGGTTGGACAAACTGTTTGTTCTCACTGGAACCGCGGAGGTTGAGGGGCGACCTGATAGAAGTCTACAAAATTATGAGAGGCATAGACAGAGTAGACAGTCCGAAGATTTTTCCCAGGGTGGAAGAGTCAATTACATGGGGACATAGGTTTAAGGTGTGAGGGGAAAAGAGTAGAGGAGATGTGCAAGGAAAGTTTTTTTTACACGAGGGCAGTGGGTTTCTGGAAGTTGCTACCGGAGGAGGTGGTGGAAGCAGATACGATAGTGACGTTTAAGGGGCATCTTGACAAATACATGAATAGAGGCATACGGACCCCGGTTTTAGGTTAGACGGGCAGCATGGTCGGCACAGAAGAGCCAAAGGGCATGTTCCTGTGTTGTACCTTTCTTTGTTCTGAGTAAAGTCAGATGGACTCTGAGCCCACAGACAGTTGAAGGCATTCATGGAAATTGTTGGTACAAAACGTACTCTTAAAAGGCAAAGGTTCCACTTAATGTGGTTCAGCAACTATTGTCAACAAACGAGTTAAGGTGACTTCCGGTTGCGGCTATGCAGAGCTAAGTCACACGTTCGGCAGCTCCTGCTTGGAACGGACTTTTGGGCTCTTTTTAGGGCCCCCAACGGCATTTTTTCGACATTTCCCCTTGTGGGAAGTAGACTGCAACATTCCCCCGACAGTGTATGGCTTGGACCAGGAGCGGGGCGACTAAAAAAAGTGGTGGTGAACCCAAAGTAAGTGCGAGGGAAGGAGAGCAAGATGGCAGCGGGCAGGGACCAGGCAGCGTGGATGCAGTGGGCGCAGGAGCAGCAGGAGGTTATCCAGCGCTGCTTCAGGGTGCTCAAAGCGGACCTGCTGGAGCCGATGAAGGCTTCTATTGATAAGCTGCTGGAGACCCAGACGGCCCAGGGGGTGGCGATCCGTGAGGTCCGACAAAAGATCTCAGATAACGAGGACGAGATCTTGGGCCTAGCAGTAAAGGTGGAGGCGCACGAGGCGCTCCACAAGAAATGGCAGGAGCGGTTCGAGGAGATGGGGAATCGGTCGAGGCGGAAGAATCTGCGGATCCTGGGCCTCCCGGAGGGGCTGGAGGGGTCGGACGTGGGGGCCTATGTGGTCACCATGTTAAACTCGCTGATGGGAGCGGGGTCCTTCCAGGGGCCCCTGGAGCTGGAAGGGGCCCATAGAGTTCTGGCGAGGAGGACCAAGGCTAATGAGCCGCCGCGGGCGGTGTTGGTGCGGTTTCATCGGTTCGCTGATCGGGAGTGCATACTCAGATGGGCCAAGAAAGAGAGGAGCAGCAGGTGGGAGAACGCGGAGGTTCAAATATATCAGGACTGGAGCGCGGAGGTGGCGAAGAAGAGGGCCGGGTTCAACCGGGCGAAGGCGGTGCTGCACAGGAAGGGGGTGAAGTTTGGCATGCTGCAGCCGGCACGACTGTGGGTCACCTCCAAGGACCAGCACCATTATTTTGAGTCCCCGGAGGAGGCGTGGGCCTTTGTTCAGGCCGAGACGCTGGACACAAACTGAGGGTCGGGCATGGGGATGGTCGGGGATTGTTGTTGTTGTGTTACATTTTGAGGGGGGGTTCTTTGTTCTTGTTTCTTTCTGATTCGGTGTGGGTGGTTAGGGTGGGTTAGGCACTGTTTTGGTTAGGTCTGTTGGAGGGGGGCAAGTAAACGGAGTAGGGGGTAGATGGCCGCGGGGGGAGGTAAGGATAGGGGAGGGGGTGTGGTGTGGAGTGGGGTTGGCATCAATGGGGTCTTCAGGGACTTTTATGAGGAACTGTATCGGTCCGAGCCCCCACTGGAGGAGGGAGGGATGGGCCGCTTTCTGGACCAATTGAGGTTCCCAAAGGTGGAGGAGGGACTGGTGGCGGGATTAGGGGCCCCGATTGGACTGGAGGAGCTGATCAAAGGCATAGGGAGCATGCAGGCAGGGAAGGCATCGGGGCCAGATGGTTTCCCGGTCGAATTCTACAAAAAATATGTGGACCTGTTGGGCCTGTTGCTGGTTAAGACCTTCAATTAGGCAAGGGAGTGGGGGGCTTTGCCCCTGGCGATGTTCCCGGCATTGATCTCCTTGATCCTGAAGCGGGACAAGGATCCCCTGCAATGTGGGTTTTACAGGCCGATTTTGTTGTTAAATGTAGATGCCAAGGTGCTGGCAAAGGTCTTAGCTATGTGAATTGAGGATTGGGTGCCGCAGGTTATCCACGAAAAACAGACTGGGTTCGTGAAGGGGAGGCAGTTGAACGCGAATGTGCGGAGGCTGCTGAACGTTATTATGATGCCGGCGGGGGAGGTGGAGGCGGAGATAGTGGTGGCGATGGACGCTGAGAAAGCCTTTGATAGGGTAGAGTGGGGGTACTTATGCGAGGTGCTGAAGAGGTTCGGGTTTGGGGAGGGGTTCGTCAGGTGGGTTAGACTGTTGTATGAGGTCCCGATGGCGAGTGTGGCCACGAACAAGAGGAGGTCTGAGTACTGTCAGTTGCATCGAGGGACGAGGCAGGGGTGTCCCCTGTCCCCCCTGCTCTTCGCACTGATTGAACCCCTGGCTATGGCACTGAGGGACTCGAGGAACTGGAGGGGGTTGGTGCGGGGTGGGGAGGAGCATAGGGTGTCGCTATATGCGGGGACCAGGAGAGGGGGATTGGCGAGCTCCCACTAAAAAGGGCGGAGAGGAGCTTCAGGTATTTGGGGGTCCAGGTGGCCAGGAGCTGGGGGGCCCTGCATTGACTTAATTTCACGAGGCTGGTGGAGCAAATGGAGGAGAAGTTTAAGAGGTGGGATGCGTTGCCGCTGTCCCTGTCGGGTAGGGTGCAGTCAGTCAAGATGACGGTGCTCCCAAGGTTTTTGTTCCTGTTCCAGTGCCTCCCCATGTTTATCCCGAAGGCCTTCTTTAGGCGGGTCAACAGGAGCATAACGGGGTTTGTGTGGGCGCGAGGTACTCAAGGGTGAGAAGGGTGTTCCTGGAGCGCAGTAGGGATGGGGGCGGGGGGCACTGCAGTTGCCCAACTCCTGTGGGTACTAGGCCACCAATGCGGCGATGGTGCGCAAGTGGGTGATGGAGGGGGAGGGGGCTGCATGGAAGAGGCTGGAGACGGCGTCTTGTGAGGGTACGAGTCTGGAGGCGCTGGCAACGGCGCCGTTGCCGTTCCCTCCAATGAGGTATACCACGGGCCCGGTGGTGGCGGCTACCCTCAAAATCTGGGGACAATGGGGGCGGCACAGGGGGGACGTGGGGACCTCGGTGTGGACCCCGATACGGGGGAACCACCAGTTTGTCACAGGTAGAATAGATGGAGGGTTTTAGGGGTGGCACAGGGCAGGGATAAGAAGGTTGGGGGACCTGTTTGTGGGTGGGAAGTTCGTTAGCCTGGGTGAGCTGGAGGAGAAGTACGGGCTGCCCCCCGGGGAACGCCTTCAGGTATCTACAGGTAAGGGCGTTTGCCAGGCGGCAAGTGGTGGAATCCCCGCTGCTGCTGCCACTCACGGTACAAGACAGGGTGCTCTCGGGGGGGGGGGGGGGGGGGGGGGGGTTGGAGAGGGGAAGATCTCGGCAACATACCAGGTGATGCAGGGGGAGGTGGAGGCCTCGGTGGAGGAGCTGAAAGGTGGAGGAGCTGAAAGGTAAATGGGAGGAGCAGTTGGGGGAGGAGATCGAGGAGGGGACGTGGGCAGATGCCCTTGGGAGGGTGAACTCTTCCTCTTTGTGCACGAGGCTCAGCCTCATACAGTTTAAGGTGCTGCACAGGGCACACATAACCGGGACAAGGATGAGCCGGTTTTTTGGGGGTGAGGACAGGTGTGTTAGGTACTCAGGGAGCCCAGCAAACCACACCCATATGTTCTGGGCATGCCCAGCGCTGGAGGAGTTTTAGAAGGGCGTAGCTAGGATGGTGTCGAGGGTGGTAGGATCCAGGGTCAAACCGGGCTGGGGGCTCGCAATATTTGTGGTTGCAGGGGAGCTGGGAGTGCCGAAGGCGAAAGAGGCCGGTATTCTGGCATTTGCATCCCTGGTAGCCCGGCGAAGGATTCTTCTTCTGTGGAAGGATGCGAGGCCCCCAAGCGTGAAATCCTGGATCAACGATATGGCAGGGTTTATTAAATTGGAGAGGGTGAAATTTGCCTCGAGGGAATCGGTGCAAGGATTTTTCAGGCGGTGGCAACCGTTTTTGGACTTCCTGGCAGAACGGTAGACAGTGGTCAGCAGCAGCAGCAACCCGGGGGGTGGGTTATTTTACTTTTGTTTGTCTGTACTGGGGGATCTGAGGGGGTGTATATATTTGCTGTGTGTGCTATGTGTTAATTCGGGGTGTTAATTTATTAGTTATGGATAGGGGGGGGAGGGGGGCACAGGGTTTTTTGTATTTAATTCTATTGGGTTCCTTTCACATTTTGTTGTTGATATTGTGTGAAAACTTTAATAAAAATTATTTAAAAAACAAAACAAACGAGTTAAGATTCAGCATCCATCTGAAAGGCAAGGCAGAGTACTCACATTTAGCAAAAAGTGACAATCCAGAAGGCTGGGAGCAGGAGGAAAACCATGAGGTGCACAATAGAAATATGAGTAAGAAACCTGCAGTAGATATCCCAACTAACAGCAAAACATTAAAATCTATGCAGAGCACGCACGGTAGCACAGCTTCACAGCTCCAGGGTCCCAGGTTCGATTCCGGCTTGGGTCACTGTCTGTGCGGAGTCTGCGCGTTCCCCCCCGTGTCTGCGTGGGTTTCCTCCGGGTGCTCCGGTTTCCTCCCACAGTCCAAAGATGTGCAGGTTAGGTGGATTGGCCATGATAAAATTGCCCTTAGTGACCAAAAGGTTTAGGAGGGGTTATTGGGTTACGGGGATAGGGTGGAAGTGAGGGCTTAAGTGGGCCGGTGCAGACTCGATGGACCGAATGGCCTCCTTCTGCACTGTATGTTCTTTGTTCTATGTTCAAGTGTTTCTTAAATGAAATATGGACCCATTTATAAAAGGAAGCAGGTGTGAAATGGTTGACTTGTTACTTGAGTTAAAAACAGAAAATGCTGGAAATATTTGACAGGTTGGGTAACATTTATGGAGAGACAAACCAAACTAATATTTCAGACCAATGACTTTGTTACTCGAGTGGCTTGATCAAATCATTTTGGCTGATAATTGAGTGCCAAATGGAGGAAATGCTATATTGTCAGATGCGCTATCCTTTGAAAGAGACATTCAAATGAAGTCCAGTCTGCTCCGTAATGCTGTTTGCAGAGACGGGGTTTTCTCCTGGTTCTCCCTGAATGGACACCACCGAAACATGTTATCTGGCCATGACCTCACTTTGTGACATCTTGTGCAAATTGACAGGCGTGCTTGACTATGCAGTGTGTGAGGACACATCAAACATACTTGATTAGAGGGCGGCACGGTGGTGCAGTGGTTAGCACTGCTGCCCCACGGCGCCGAGGACCCGGGTTCGATCCCGGCCCCGGGTCACTGTCCATGTGGGAGTTTGCACATTTCCCCTGGGCAGCATGGTCCCCACAACCCAAAATGATGTGCACGGTAGGTGGATTGGCCACACTAAATTGCCCCTTAATTGGAAAAATGAATTTTAAAAAAATACTTGATTAAACATGCAAAGCTTTGAGGTATCCTTTGAAGAAAAGCAGCACTATATCAATCAAATATTTAAATGGTGGGTGTAAGTTTTATTTTGCTAATTGATTGAACTATTTTTAGTGTCTGATGTAATTGTTAAACAGTAAAAATACTCTATGTTTCTGTACATTTGACTTTTGTGTTGATGATTTGTTTCTGGATTCAAAGTAACTATATTACTGCATTTGGTGTTCCTATTACAGACACCCCCTTACATTGTAGATCATGGTGAGACCGGTCCAGTAAGGTGCAACAGGTGCAAGGCTTACATGTGCCCCTACATGCAGTTTATTGAAGGTGGTCGGAGGTTCCAGTGTGCATTCTGCAGCTGTGTCACTGAAGGTAATCCCTTTTATTCTATTGGAAGCAGCAGATTGTTGAGCTATTTGAATCGTCTTTATTTTGAAGCTCCATATAAAATGGTATTGGAGAACAGTACAGTACATGTTTACAGATCTTCCTGCAGCAGCACCATTTTGAAGGTGATTGTGCTAAACAGGTCAGGCTTCAGAGCGTACATGCTCTGCATTTCCTTTCATTTCACCGCACACAGTACAGTGCACAGAGCTGAACCTAACCATCTGCTGGACACTTGTGTAAATTTCAGTTAAAAAGCCAATGGTCATCTTGAACCATGGATTTGTAGCTCCTAAGCTACCTGTTTGACAAGATGTTTGGCATGTCATCGATACATGGCTCTAATTTTTGATGCTTTAGAACACTTTTCCTGCATTTGCGTATCTTCAATTTAAATGTAGTGGAATAAACAGAGTAACATGTGGATTGACTTTTTAAAGTTAGTTTTCTACTGTGTGACTGATTTGCCCAAGTGCCTTTTCCATCCTCCATAACACCTTGTTCTGGTGGATGTGGATTGGTTGGACTGTAACTCTCATTTCTCTATCCGCAGTACTGCCTCACTATTTCCAACATTTGGATCACACCGGCAAACGAATGGACTACTATGACCGGCCAGAATTGTCACTTGGCTCCTATGAGTTTTTAGCTACTGTAGACTACTGCAAGGTATTTTCTTATGCTGATTATATTTATTTACCTACAGACCCCTCCCATGGTAGGTAAATTAAAAGTTTTAAATCCTCGTAATTCA
This sequence comes from Scyliorhinus torazame, assembly GCF_047496885.1. Taxonomy (NCBI): domain Eukaryota; kingdom Metazoa; phylum Chordata; class Chondrichthyes; order Carcharhiniformes; family Scyliorhinidae; genus Scyliorhinus; species Scyliorhinus torazame. The sequence continues at coordinate 5,859,545 of NC_092734.1, read as the reverse complement.
GTCACACAATATATTCTGCCAATCTTGTGCAAGTTTTATGATTTACATTATGCCCTGTGACTGCATGGTTTTTCTTTGAATGATTCAGAATTTAGGTTAATTGAGCTTGGTCAATATCTTCTTCTTTGCAGATTCTTTGCCAGACTGCATTTTTACAATTTAATGTCGTCAGATAACACAACGGTCTGGAGAGAACTCGGATCTGTTACTCACATCCTGACATTTACTCTTGATGTTTAGTCGAGTTCAAATGCTGATATGATTGTTGTCGGATACAGGAATGCACAAACTCAGCAACTATGTTTATCTTGTGTATTCATGGAGAGCATCTTGTTGCTGTGTTTGCATTGACGTACGTCTATTTAAGCAATGTTGGGAGGAATATTTAGCAATGAGATTAGCAGTCAACTAGGAATATTCAATTGCAAGTTAATGTGCAAGGCCCATTTCTACAGCAGGTAATGGGTGAGCGTGTTTTGTAATCACAGTAGTGTGTGGTGACTTATTAAAGTGGTGGTTTCTTGCTTCACAGTACCAAATTTTATCAAGTTTTCGAGGGGGAGGGGCGGCGGTGGGAGGTGGGGCATGGTAATATTAATGTGCTTATGCATTTCTTCCAACTTTCAGGATAAAACTTGAGACAAGTCAACAGCAACCAGCATTTCCCCCCAAACTGGTAGTATTATCTGTAAAACTTGTACAGGATTTTCCCATCCACAGCTATGTTTTTCCTCCTGGCTTTCCTTGCAGAAGGCAGTGACTGATTATTGGGGCAGTCATTGTGTGGAACTCACCAGTTGCTTTAGTGGGTATTCAGCCTGGGTAATGAGTGAATGTTCGCAGAGTTAAGCTGTGACCAAGGCTGATGTGACTTTGCAGGAAATGGACTTTAGATTCCTCAGCTGAAATCTTATAAATCTTTACAGAACAACAAAATTCCTAATCCACCTGCTTTCATCTTTATGATCGATGTGTCTTACAATGCACTGAAGAGTGGGCTAGTTCACCTATTATGTGAAGAGCTTAAAACTCTGTTGGATTACCTTCCAAGGTGAGAGGACATTAACTAATGTTGTATCAATGATAATAACAAAAGCCATTGTTGGTGGTTTCTCAGTAATGGTGTTCTTAGTATGTAGCTGCCTAATTGAAACAAGTTGTGATTCACACCGATACTTAAAATTCTTATACTTTAAATGTATTCTTAACTTTATATAGCTTAATTTTATACTATACAGTTCCTTTTAGCTTAAAACAACCATTCCAGTAAGCCACCTCTGCACATTCCCTAAATCACTTACCTTCGTCCTAATTTTGGTGCTCGGAATAGAACACAGTACTGCAGCTTATCTTTCAGAGCAACCTTCCTTTATTTTGTGTACTCTGATTCTGATTTATAATGCCAAAATTCCCATATGGTATTTTGTAACAACCTCATTGACTTGTCCTGTCACGGTCAAAGTTTGTGCATGTAATCCATCAGGTCTTTCTGTTCCTGCACCACACTTAAAATTGCACCATAAGTTTACATACTATTCCTTTGCATCTTCCTTCCAAACCACCTCACTTAACACTTTGAATTAAATTTAATCCGTGATGTGTGCTCCTCAAGCCTGTAACTATCATCCCCATTGTTTACTATATTTCTGAAGTTAGTGTCATCTGAAATCTTTGAAATTACTCCCAGTGTACCCAAGAGCAGGTCATTAATATGTATCAAAGAGCAGTGGTCCTAATTCCAAGCCTTGGAGGATAACACTGCAGAATTTCCCCATCCTGACAAATAATTGCTTATCACAAGACTGTTCTTTTACCCTTCAACCAATTTGACATCCAAACTGCCCCGGCAATCCCTATTGAATTGCAGCGTTTTGTTTGCTTCTGTTCCTCAGGGTAGTGTACTAGGCCCAGCCATCTTCAGCTGCTTCATCAATGACCTTCCTGCCATCATAAGGTCAGAAATGGGGATTTTTGATGTTCAGCACTCTTTGCAACTCCTCAGGAACTGAAGCAGTCCGTGACCATAAGACGTAGGAGCAGAATTAGGCCACTCGGCCCATCGAGTCTGCTCCGCCAGTCAATCATGGCTGATATTTTGCTCATCCCCATTCTCCTGCCTTCTCCCCATAACCCCTGATCCCCTTATTAATCAAGAACCTATTTATCTCTGACTTAAAGACACTCAGTGATTTAGCCCCCACAGCCTTATGCGGCAAAGTGTTCCACAGATTCACCGCCCTCTGGCTGAAGAAATTCCTCCTCATCTCTGTTTTAAAGAATCGTCCCTTTAGTCTGAGATTGTGTCCTCTGCTTCTAGTTTTTCCAACAAGTGGAAACATCCTCTCCACGTCCACTCTATCCAGGTCACGCAGTATCCTGTAAGTTTCAATAAGATCCCCCCCTCATCCTTCTAAACTCCAAAGAGTACAGACCCTGGGTCCTCATTCGTTCCTCATATGACAAGTTCTTCATTCCAGGGATCATCCTTGTGAACCTCCTCTGGACCCTTTCCAAGGCCAGCACATCCTTCCTCTGATACGGGGCCCAAAACTGCTCACAATACTCCAAATGGGGTCTGACCAGAGTCTTGTACAGCCTCAGAAGTACATCTCTGCTCTTGTATTCTAGCCCTCTCAACATGAATGCTAATATTGCATTTGCCTTCCTACCTGCCGACTGAATCAGCACATTAACAAGTCCATATGCAGCAAGACCTGGACAACATTCAGGCTGGGCTGATAAGTGGCAAGTAACATTCGTGCCAGGCAATGACCATCTCCTACAAGGAAAAATTCACCCAGCTCCCCATGACATTCAATGGCATTACCGTCATTGAATCCCTGTCTGCCAACATCCTGGGGATTACCATTGACCAGAAACTGGACTAGCCATATAAATACTGGGCTACAAGAGCAGGTCAGAGGCTGGGAATTGGCCGGTGAGTAACTCACGTTCTGACTCCCTAAAACCTGTCCACCATCTGCGAGGGACAAGTTAGGAGTGTGAAGGAATAGTCTCCACTTGCCTGGTGCAGCTCCAACAATACTGAAGAAACGCAACACCATCCACGACAAAGCAACTCGATTTGCACACTGTCTAAGACCTTCAACATTCATTCCCTCCACACACTGACTAACAGTGGCAGTCCTGTGCACCATCTACAAGATGCACTGCAGCAACTCAACAAGATTCCATTTACAGCACCTTCCAAATCCGTTGGCTTCCACCTAGAATGACAAGGGAGCAGATACATAGGAACACCACCCCCTAGACGTTCCCCTCCAAGATACACACCATCCTGACTTGGAACTGTATCGCCATTCCTTCACACTCACTGTGTCAAAATCCTGGAACTCCCTCCCTTCCAGCACTGTGGCTGTACCTACACCACATGGACTGCAAAGGTTCAAGGAGGCAGCTCACCACGTCGAGGGCAATTGGGGACGGGCAGTTAAAATGCTGGCTTAGCAGGTGATGCCTACATCCAGTAAAGAATTTTAAAAAGCTGAAGATCTGTAATGTTCAAAGAAATATAGGACATTCTTCACAGCCAATGAAAATGTTCTTAACTGGAAACTCCAGTGTTGCCATGTTTGGCCCTGATTGTTTATGGTTTGTAAGTAAAGAACAAAGAAAATTACAGCACAGGAACAGGCCCTTCCGCCCTCCCAGCCTGCGCCGATCCAGATCCTTTATCTAAACCTGTCACCTATTTTCCAAGGATCGACTTCTCTCTGTTCCCCGCCCATTCATATACCTGTCTAGATGCATCTTAAATGATGCTATCGTGCCCGCCTCTACCACCTCCGCTGGCAAAGCATTCCAGGCACCCACCACTCTCTGCGTAAAAAACTTTCCACGCACATCTCCCTTAAACTTTCCCCCTCTCACCTTGAGATCGTGACCCCTTGTAATTGACACCCCTACTCTTGGAAAAAGCTTGTTGCTATCCACCCTATCCATACCTCTCATAATTTTGTAGACCTCAATCAGGTCCCCCCTCAACCTCCGTCTTTCCAACGAAAACAATCCTAATCTACTCAACCTTTCTTCATAGGTAGCACCCTCCATACCAGGCAACATCCTGGTGAACATCCACATCCTTCTGGTAATGTGGCGACCAGAGCTGCACGCAGTATTTCACATGTGGCCTAACCAAAGTCCTATACAACTGTGACTCTTGTACTCAATACCCCGTCCGATGAAGGCAAGCATGCTGTATGCCTTCTTGACCACTCCATCGACCTGCGTTGCCACCTTCAGGGTACAATGGACCTGAACTCCCAGATCTCTCTGTACATAAATTTTCCCCAGGACTCTTCCATTGACCGTATAGTCCGCTCTTGAATTAGATCTTCCAAAATGCATCACCTCGCATTTGCCTGGATTTAACTCCATCTGCCATTTCTCTGCCCAACTCTCCAATCTGTTTATATTTTGCTGTCTTCTCTAACCGTCCTCCTCGCTATCTGCAACTCCACCATTCTTAGTATCATCTGCAAACTTGCTAATCAGACCACCTATACCTCCGTCCAGATCATTTATGTATATCACAAACAACAGTGGTCCGAGTATGGATCCCTGTGGAGCACCACTCGTCACCTTTCTCCATTTTGAGACACTCCCTTCCACCACTACTCTCTGTCTCCTGTTGCCCAGCCAGTTCTTTATCCATCTAGCTAGTACACCCTGAACCCCATACGACTTCACTTTTTCCATCAACCTGCCATGGGAAACTTTGTCAAACGCCTTACTGAAGTCCATGTATATGACACCTACAGCCCTTCCCTCATCAATTAACGTTGTCACTTCCTCAAAGATTTCTATTAGGTTTGTAAGACATGACCTTCCCTGCACAGTACCATGCTGCCTATCACTGATAAGTCTGTTTTCTTTCCAAATGTGAATAGGTCCTATCCCTCAGTATCTGCTCCAGCAGTTTGCCTACCACTGACGTCAAGCTCACAGGTCTATAATTCCCTGGATTATCGCTGCTACCCTTCTTAAACAAAGGGACAACATTAGCAATTCTCCAGTCCTCCGGGACCTCACCCATGCTCAAGGATGCTGCAAAAATATCTGTTAAGGCCCCAGCTATTTCTTCCCTCGCTTCCCTCAGTAACCTGGGATAGATCCCATCCGGACCTGGGGACTTGTCCACCTTAATGCCTTTGAGAATACCCAAAACTTCCCCCTTCCTTATGCCGACTTGACCTAGAGTATTTAAACATTCATCCTTAGCCTCAACATCCGTCATGTCCCTCTCCTTGGAGAATACCGATGCAAAGTACTCATTAAGAATCGCACACATTCCCTCTGACTCCACGCATAAATTCCCTCTTTTGTCTTTGAGTGGGCCAATCCTTTCTCTCGTTAACCTCTTGCTCTTTATATACGAATAAAAGGCTTTGGAATTTTCCTTAACCCTGTTAGCCAAAGATATTTCATGACCCATTTTAGCCCTCTTTATTGCGCGTTTGAGATTTGTCCTACTTTCCCGATATTCCTCCAAAGCTTCATCAGATTTAAGTCGCCTAGATCTTGTGTATGCTTCCTTTTTCATCTTAGCTAGTCTCACAATTCCACCTGTCATCCATGGTTCCCTAATCTTGCCATTTCTATCCCTCATTTTCACAGGACATGTCTGTCCTGCACTCTAATCAACCTTTCCTTAAAAGACTCTCACATTTCAAATGTGGATTTACCCTTAAAGAGCTGCTCCCAATCCACATTCCCTAGCTCCTGCCGAATTTTGTTATACTTGGCCTTTCCCCAATTTAGCACTCTTTCTTTAGGACCACTCTCGTCTTTGTCGATGAATATTCTAAAACTTACGGAATTGTGATCGCTATTCCCAAAGTAATCACCAACTGAAACTTCAACCACCTGGCCGGGATCATTCCCCAATACCAGATCCAGTATGGCCCCTTCCCGAGTTGGACTATTTACATACTGCTCTAAAAAAACTCTCCTGGATGCTCCTTACAAATTCTGCTCCATCTACGCCTCCAACACTACATGAGTCCCATTCAATGTTGGGGAAGTTAAAATCTCCCATCACGACCACCCTATTGCTCCTACATTTTTCTATAATCTGTCTACATATTTGTACCTCTACTTCACGCTCGCTTTTGGGAGGCCTGTAGTAAAGTCCCAACAATGTTAGTGCACCCTTCCTATTTCTTAGCTCCACCCATATTGCCTCAGTGCTCGAATCCTCCATCGTGCCTGCCTTAATCATAGCTGTGATGGCATCTCTGACCAGTAATGCAACTCCTCCACCCCTTTTACCTCCCTCTCTATCCCTCCTGAAGCATCTATACCCTGGGATATTTAGTTGCCAGTCTTGCCCTTCCCTCAATCAAGTCTCAGTAATACCAATAACATCATATTCCCAGGTACTACTCTAAGCCCTAAGTTCATCTGCCTTACCTGCTACACTTCTCGCATTGAAACAAATGCACCTCAGACCACCTGTCCCTTTGCGTTCATCATCTCATCCCTGTCTACTCTTCCCCTTAGTCACATTGAGTTTATTATCTAGTACCTTACTGGCTTTAGTTGCTGCCTCTTTACTGACCTCTGACTTCCTAATCTGGTTACCATCCTCCTGCCACATTAGTTTAAAACCTCCCCAACAGTGTTAGCAAAAGCTCCCTCTAGGACACTAGTTCCAGTCCTGCCCAGGTGAAGCCCATCCGATTTGTAATGGTCCCACCGCCCCCAGAACCGGTTTCAATGTCTCAAAAATCTGAACCCCCTCCCTCCTGCACCCTCTCTCAAGCCACGTATTCATTCTGACTATTCTTGAATTTCTACTCTGGCTGTCTCGTGGCACTGGTAGCAATCCTGAGATTACTATCTTTGAGGTCCTACTTTTTAACTTATCTCCTAACTCCCTAAATTCTGATTGTAGGACCTCATCCTGTTTTTTTACTGATATCGTTGGTGCCTATATGCACCACGACAACTGGCTGTTCACCCTCTCCCTCCAGTATGTCCTGCAGCCGATCTGAGACCTAGCAACCTCCCAACTTAAAACTAGGTAAAAATCAAACACTTGAGCAGCCACCAGATTCCCAAGCTGCACTTCGGCTCCCTCTCTCTCTCCCGGTCCCAGAAATGAAGGCCGCTGGAACCTGGGGACAAGTTTAAACACCTACCTGAATCCCCAAACTGCACTCGTTGCACTCCGGCTCCCTCCCTCTCTCCTGGAAATGAAGGCAGCTGGAATCTGGGGGCAAGTTTAAACACACCTGAATCCGAAGCTGCACTCGCTGCGCTCCGGCCCCCACTCTCTCTCCCGAAAATTGAAGGCTGCTGGAACCTGGGGGCAAGTTTAAACACCTACCTGAATCCCAAGCTGCACTCGCTGCGCTCCGGCTCCAACTCTCTCTCCTGCTTGCGTAAATGAAGGCCGCTGGAACCTGGGGGCAAGTTTAGACACCGCTCCCTCTCTCTGTCCCGGAAATGAAGGCCGCTGGAACCTGGAGGCAAGTTTAAACACCTACCTGAATCCCAAGCTGCACTAGCTGCGTTCCAGCTCCCTCCCTCCCTCCCGAAAATGAAGGCCGCTGGAACCTGGGGGCAAATTTAAACACCTGCCTGAATCCTAAGCTGCACTCGCTGCGCTCCAGCTCGCACTCTCTCTCCCGCTCCCGAAAATCTAGTGTTGTTTCAGGATGGGGCAGAGTGTTTGGGATGCTTCACTTGATACCTAACGCGGCTTAAAGCATTGTGGTACTGTGCAAGAATTTTGGCGAATTTTTGAACTTGCTTCTCCTCTTCCAGAGAGGGCAATGCAGAAGAATCGTCAATAAGAGTTGGATTTGTAACCTACAACAAAGTTCTGCATTTTTACAACGTAAAGAGCTCATTGGCGCAGCCACAGATGATGGTGGTGTCTGATATTGCTGACATGTTTGTCCCCTTGCTTGACGGATTCCTGGTCAACGTAAATGAGTCACGGGCTGTCATAAACAGGTAAGGACAGCAAGCCAGAGGTGATCCTAGCACCTTTCAAAATGAACATCAGAGACTAGGTATTCTGGAATGCAATGTTCATATTCTGAGGCTTAGTAGTTGTTCAGTGATGTCTCTGCTGCATCATAGCCTTCAAACCCCAAACTCATTCCTTCTGGTACGAGAGTAATAGTTAGAAACCCGAACTGCAATTTTTCAAAAAGAATCTGACAAGATATTAAAATGTGACTACTTGTGGAAGGAACCACTGGGAAATGGTTTCTGCGACTTGAACATTTTGTTGGTACTCTGGGATTTGGGAAGGTAGTCAGTGCTCAAATTGGGCTAATTTCATGCATTTCTTTCCTGGTCTATTTCATACATTGCCAAATTTATCAACTTTGTTTTTATGGTGTTGGTTTGAACTTGTAACATGTCCGTTACTTCCCTGCACCATAACCATGTTCCTTCTTACTGAAACTGATCGTGTGTGGTGTGGCCGACTGAAAGGATAACAATTGAGCTCATATTGTGCAGTTTGAGCTGAACATGGGCAGCACGGTAGCATTGTGGATAGCACAATTGCTCCACAGCTCCAGGGTCCCAGGTTCGATTCCGGCTTGGGTCACTGTCTGTGCGGAGTCTGCACATCCTCCCCATGTGTGCGTGGGTTTCCTCCCACAGTCCGAAGATGTGCAGGTTAGGTGGATTGGTCATGCTACATTGCCCTTATTGTCCAAAGTTGCCCTTAGTGTTGGGTCGGGTTACTGGGTTATGGGGATAGGGTGGAGGTGTGGACCTTGGGTAGGGTGCTCTTTCCAAGAGCCGGTGCAGACTCGATGGGCCGAATGGCCTCCTTTTGCACTGTAAATTCTATGATGTTTTGTGAATCTTTTTCTAAAATTTAAAGTACCCAATTCATTCTTTTCTAATTAAGGGGCAATTTAACGTGGCCAATCCACCTACTCTGCACACCTTTGGGTTGTGGGGGTAAGACCCACACAGACACGAGGAAAATGTGCAAACTCCACACAGACAGTGACCCGGTGCCAGGATTGAACCTGGGTCCTCAACGCTGTGAGGCAGCAGGGCTAACCACTGTGCCACCATGCCGCCCCATGTTTTGTTAATCTTGACATAGTCGAATGTACACATTGAGGTTCATAAAACTGGATTAGTCATTTGAAGGATTCCACAATGATGACAATATAATGAACCTGCTCTTCTCCAGTTTGTTAGAACAGATTCCGGAGATGTTCGGAGATACCAGAGAGACTGAAACAGTCTTTGGGCCCGTCATTCAGGCTGGCCTAGAGGCTCTTAAGGTAAGCCTCCCTTTTATATGAAAACCGACATGGGATTTGCTTTTCGCTTGAATAATGACCTTTGAATAACCAGATTAATCTGCTGTTTGTGATTTTAATCAATGACTTGGAGGAGGGGGCTGAAGGGTGGGTCAGTAAATTTGCTGATGACATCAAGATTGGTGGAGTAGTGGATGAGGTGGAGGGCTGTTGTAGGCTGTAAAGAGACATTGATAGGATGCAGAGCTGGGCCGAAAAATGGCAGATGGAGTTTAACCCTGATAAGTGCGAGGTGATTCATTTTGGTAGGAAAAATTTGAATGTGGATTACAGGGTCAATGGCAGGGTTCTGAGGAATGTGGAGGAACAGAGAGATCTTGGGGTTCATGTCCACAGATCTCTGAAGGTTGCCACTCAAATGGATAGAGCCGTGAAGAAGGCCTATAGTGTGTTAGCGTTTATTAACGGGGGGCTTGAGTTTAAGAGCCGCGGGGTTATGCTGCAACTATACATGACCCTGGTGAGACCACATTTGGAGTATTATGTGAAGTTCTGGTCACCTCACTATAGGAAGGATGTGGAAGCATTGGAAAGGGTGCAAAGGAGATTTACCAGGATGCTGCCTGGTTTGCAGGATAGGTCTTATGAGGAAAGGTTGAGGGAGCTAGGGCTTTTCTCTTTGGAGTGGATGAGGATGAGAGGCGACTTAATAGAGGTTTATAAGATGATGAGGGGGATAGATAGAGTGGACGTTCAGAGACTATTTCCTCTGGGATGTAGCTGTTACAAGGGGGCATAACTATAAGGTTCAGGGTGGGAGATAGCGGAGGGATATCCAAGGTAGGCTCTTTACTCAGAGAGTGGTTAGGGTGTGGAATGGACTGCCTGCTGTGATAGTGGAGTCGGACACTTTAGGAACTTTCAAGCGGTTATTGGATAGGCACATGGAGCACACCAGAATGACAGGGAGTGGGATAGCTTGATCTTGGTTTCGGACAATGCTCGGCGCAACATCGAGGGCCGAAGGGCCTGTTCTGTGCTGTACTGTTCTATGTTCTATTAATGGGATTGGAAAACTTCAGCCTAGTAACCTTTGATATGTTCAAGGTCTTGATTTAAAAAAAATATTTTCAGGAAAACTTTTTGATTCTCAACAGAATAAAATAAAACATTTGTTGCAAGTTACAATGCAAAAATAACACAATCAAGAAAACAACTACCCCCCCCCCCCCCCCCCCCCCCAAATTAAACAAATGTCCCTTAACAATTGACGGTGACTAACTCTTTGAAAAAGGAAATGAACGGCTGCCACCTTAGGTAGAGCTCCAACCCCCTAATGGTGTACATGACCATCTCCAAATGTAGGAACGACATGAGGCCACCCAACTCTGCTGCCAAGGTGCCGGTAAGCATCTTGGCCGCTAGTGGAGCAGCCGGAGTCACAAAACTGCCTCTGCCATTTACTCCACCGACGAGCCCAAAGAAGCCTGTGATTCAGTCGATGCATTTCTACTTTCAAGCTTCTCTTCCTTGGTCCTTCTGGACATTTCCCCTCTGTGGACACCTAATTCCACTAATCAAGTGGATTTTTAAATTCAAATACCCCCAGGAACTGGACAAAAAGGGCTAAAAGTACAGAGCCCTAGCAGGAGCCACCTCCAGTACGTCCCCGCCTTACTTACTGCCACCTGAAGTCATTTGTAGGATTTGGTTTTCTCTGTTTTCTTTTCACTGAGCCCTTGCTGGTTTATTGAAATATACCCCATGTGTCACTTCTCTTTCAGAGAGGGCTGAGTTATTTCCTGCCTTCCTTGTTTGGGTGGTAGAGATTATAGCTCCTTGACACGTTTAGTGTTGGTGGAAAGCAATTTTTTCTCTCTCTCTCCTCACCTGCATTTGGTAATATTGCTCTTCCCAGCCAGAATGGAAATGACCGAGTGACCCTGCCCGTCAATCCCACCCAGAAATCCCACCGCCCTTGGTGACTGGGCTTGATTTCACCCGAGCAGTTTGTATGTAACTTTCCTCCACTCACTGCAGGGTGCTGGATAATTAACCCTGCCTTTATTGGGAGACCTGAGTGTAGATGAGTTATTTTTGCTGCTGTTCCCATAGACATGTTTGCTGTGAGTTTTGCCTCGCCTTCAACTCATTGTTTGACTGTCATGTCAGTAGATACTTTGACTATTGGCTTCCTTCTCATATTGTTTTTTCTACTTGCAGGCTGCAGAATGTGCTGGAAAACTGTTCATATTTCACTCCACTCTGCCTCTTGCTGAAGCACCAGGAAAGCTGAAGAATAGAGACGACAAGAAGCTTATTAACACAGATAAGGAAAAAGTAGGATGGTCCAGATGGCGTTTTCCTAACTTATAGTTTGCTATTTGCAAGCATGTGGAATTCAAAAAATATTGAGAAATGCCTTTTGGTTAATTTTAATTATTTGTCCTTGGGAGGTGGATGAAGCCAGCAATGTCAGGTTAATTACGTGGGATTGCAGGCCAGGTGCGCTTAGCTGGTTCCCAACCCGGGCGGGTATTTGGGACCCTGTTGGGATTTTTCCAATGACAATGTCATAGTTTCCACGCTTATAGTTTATCTAATGCTAGCCCACGAACATTTAAGGAATTTAATTTCTCACTTTGTGCACTCCATAAGGAGTGGGAGGGAGTGAATGTGAACCCAGGACTTGGAAAAACTCATTGCAGGAATAATTTCTTGTGGGAATTGTTTTACTTAAATAGAATGGTAAGAGAATTATATCAGCATAACCACACTGAATGCTTCAGCAGTCAAGTAAAGTGAGGGGCGACTGAGCTCCAGTAACCCGTGAACCATGGAAAAAAAAACCATGGCAATCCACTGCAAATAAAACTTGTGCAATGAAACAGAATCTGATCCAAGTGTGTGCACTGATTACTTATATATGGCTCAATTTTTTTAAACCTATGCATTTGTCATTACAGGTTCTGTTTCAACCGCAGACCAGCTTTTACAATAACTTGGCCAAGGAATGTGTGGCGCAAGGTTGCTGTGTGGATCTCTTCCTCTTCCCCAATCAGTATGTGGATGTGGCTACTTTAGGGTTGGTGACTTACCAATCCGGAGGTTCCATTTACAAGTACACTTATTTCCAGGTAACATTCGCCCTGTTGATGTAGATATCCAGCAATTTCACAACTGTTTCTCAAAGGTTTCATTTAGACCTACCTCCACCTGCAGAAATATCAGACTTCTCGACAATTCTTTCGCAGCCACATTATCTAGGAATTGTACATCTTCATGTTTACATTTAAAAGATGTCACTGGCAAGAGCAGCATTTATTGCCCATCGCTAGTTGCCCTTAAGAAGGAGCTGGAGTCTGTGCGGTACACCTGCAGTGATGATTTGATGCAGGGGCATTGTAAAAAGCAATTCCATTTTTATCCAGCTGGCTTAAAGGATAGTGTTTTTTAAGTTGTATTACTTGGAATGAATTGTTGAACAAACTAAATTTTTTAATTGATTTTTCTTCTGAATTAAATTTGAGTCATTCTTGGGGAAAATAAAATTCCTTTTGTTTGGAGACTTAACCCCTGAGCTTCAATATTATGTCAGAAGTCCATATTCCTTAATAATTGAGTGAAGCTTGCATCTCTCAAAACCCTGGTCACTGTGGATAGGATTAAGCAGCAGTGGGCACATTTGATTTCCAGTAAGTGATGCTGCAAAATGCTCTTGTATCTTCTTTCTTGTGTGAGTTGGACCTGGGTGCCCTTGGTTCCTCATAGAGCAGGTCCTGATGATCAGATGTAATAAATACAAAAGTAACTTGTGTTGGCATCTGCCCATCTCGGGAGACGATGAACTGCACCCAGGGTGTGTCCAAGATAAAGAGAATAATTACTTCCTGGGGAAAAGATTGGGTCTGGTGACTGTGTTGCCTGAACCGTTCTTGCTACAAATAGAGAAAATTATCTGCACTTGTGTGTGGGGAAGAGAAAAATTGTGCCTACAATCTTGGCCAAGATTGGAAAACTGTGCAGAAAAATGAGTAATGGAGTAGGAATCTGTCCAGCCACCCATACCAACTGAATGACATTGATAACAAACTTCAAGAAGTCTAGCCTTGGACCACCCAAGAAGCAAGAGTTGCCGTTGGTACACGAGGTAGAAGATGGTGATTTCCAAGTGGAGAATTGGGGCATTTTGCTTCAACTGTTTGGGGTTCTCGTTGTCCCTTTTGAAAGGTGGGGTACTCATTTGTTCTACTTTCAACTTGTACTCAAACATTACATGGACACAATGGGCCCAACAGCCTTCCCCTGACTGGAAATTGTTCTCTTTGTTTACGGAGATGTGATGCATTTAAATTGGGAAGTAGTTTATAAACAATAGATTTACATTATCATCACCATCTTAGCCTTATTCAGCAACTGCATTTCACCAAGTATATAGAATTTTCCTTCTGGACAAATGTGTAAACATTAAGTTCATTGAGAACTTCAGCTGGTTCGTATCGAGGAATAGTTCATGAAAAATGTTTCAAGTAACCTTGTGTTTAAAAACTGGTGTAATACAGTGAAGCATCAATTTGAGTAGATGGAACCCGTGATAGCGCTTCCTCTCGTTCTGATTGCCAACTCTGGACATATTCCCGGAAGTGTCACCACATGACCGCCAACCCCCCCCCCCCCCCCCCCCCCCAAACCCCCCACCACACACACCATTGGTCACTAAACCTGTCCATCGTCATGGCGCCCTGTCTTTTATGGCCACTCAGAACGTGGCCACTCACTTATTCACTCAATTTGTTAATTGTTGACAGTCAGTGAAATAGTCTTCGTTCCCATGTTTGATTATTTTTACATCCAAAAGTTTTAATTTAAAAACACGTTTTGTAGGGAGGCACGGTGGTGCAGTGGTTAGCACTGCTGCCTACTGCACTGAGGAACCCGGTCCGATCCTGGCTCTGGGTCACAGTCTGTGTGGAGTTTGCACATTCTCCCCGTGTTTGTGTGGGTTCCACCCCCACAACCCGAAGATATGCAGGTTAGGTGGATTGGCCACGCTAAATTGCCCCTTAATTTTTTTTTTTTTAATGTTTTGTTTACCCCGACGATTTTCTCCTGTGTTGCTGACAGAGAAGTGTTCTGGAATATAAAATTTTTCATGTGTGGAGATTCCAGTGGTATCCAAGAGGGCTGGCTTTTTATTCCATTGATATAACTTCCTAATTTTGCAAAATAAATCCAGTGGCTGAAGCAAGCCCACAGTGCTCTGACCAAAGTTACATCGAACTACTGGCAAATATAATGCTAAAATTGCTTGTCACCATGATTACGGTTTGCAACAATATGATATCAAATTATTTTTGCAGGTTTACTTTTGTCATTTAAGCCTAGTATACAACTGAATGTATGATTTAGCATTCATTAAATAAGCACGGTGAATAACTCCCAATAATATTGCTCTGTACATATTCCTGGAATTGAACAAGTAGTATTACAAGAAATTATCTGTTTGGGTTGTACTTTGGCGGGTTGTGGTTTTGTCCCCATGGCTTGATAAGCTTGCTGTAATTGGAAATGATGTTGCTGGAGAATCTAGCTGTTTGATTCATAGCACATAGTGATCTGCAAGAGATGACAAAGAGTTGTCTGAAAATATTTAACTCGGTTTCTTTCTTATAACCTGTTCTTTCATGGAACACGGGTGTCATTGGCAAGACCAGCATTTGTTGCCCCTCCCTAATTAACATTGAACGCAGTGGCTTGGCCATTTTAGAGGGTAGTTGAGAGTCAATCCCATTGCTGTGGATCTGGAGTCACATGTTGGCCACACCAGATAAGGATGTCCCCCCCAAAGGACATTGGTGAGCCAGATGAGCTTTTACAGGAATTATCCAACAGTGCCATATAAACTTAACTTTCTCCTTCTAAAGGACAAAGCATTTAGGTTACGGTACAGGTCGATTTAAAAATGTTTATTTCCTTTCAGGCACAAGCAGATGGGGAGCGCTTCCTAAATGACCTGCACAGGGATGTGCGAAAAGTGATTGGGTTTGATTCAGTGATGCGGGTGCGCACAAGCACAGGTATGTTGTGAATGGATGGTGTCAGGAACAATCTCATAGATTTTTCTTTTGAAAATATTATGACTTATTCGTACAGTTTCAACTTGTCTACAGTCCTGTGTACAAACTTTGTGCCTCTATAGTTGTTTCTTAAGGGAGGCACATCTTCCACTGACTTTCTTTTCTGACCTGGACATGTACGATATGCTAAGCTTGATCTGGGCACTACTTTTAAAGGCAATATGCACTTCCACCATTTCTGAGGTGCAAACTAGTTGCGTTGAATACCAACAACTAGTTAATAAGTGGCTAAGTGGAGATTGCAATGGTTTTTTAAAAAAAAATATTTATTAAAGTTTTTTAACACAATTTTTCTCCCTTACAAACAATAACACCCCCCCCCCCACCCCCCGGTAACAAAAAAAAACGGAAATTGCGCAGAGCAAGATATATACATGGCAAAATGATATATTTACACGGCTTTGTACACTGGCCCTCACCCGTACGTGCCAGTTTCCCCAACCCTTCATGTTATCTCTTGCTCATCCACCCTCCCAGGCAGTCCCCCCTTTCCCCCCCCCCCTTCCCAGGACGTTTCCCCCCCCCCCCCAAGGTTGCTGCTGCTGCTGACCGACCTTCCTCTAACACTCCGCGAGGTAGTCTAGGAACGGTTGCCACCGCCTGTAGAACCCCTGCGCAGACCCTCTCAAGGCGAACTTAATCCTCTCCAACTTTATGAACCCAGCCATATCATTTATCAAGGCCTCCAGGCTGGGGGGCTTCGCCTCCTTCCACATTAGCAAGATCCTTCGCCGGGCTACTAGGGACGCAAAGGCCAGAATGCCGGCCTCTTTCGCCTCCTGCATCAGCCCACAGACCTTCCTCGATCTCCTCCCCCAGCTCCTCCTCCCATTTACCCTTCAACTCTTCTACCAGCGATCCCCCTCTTCTTTCAACTCCTGGTGTATTTCCGACACCTTGCCCTCCCCGACCCATACACCCGAGATCACCCTATCTTGAACTTCTTGTGCCGGGAGCAACGGGAATTCCCTCACCTGTCGCCTCACAAAAGCCCTCACCTGCATATATCTAAAGGCATTTCCCAGGGGTGGAGATTGCAATGTTGAAGGTGATTAAAAGCAAATCTTCAGCCAGCAAGGAATTCTAATCTATAATGTTCTGATCATGCAAACTTTGTGTTGCCCAACATGGATGTAGCTTTAATCTGAAAACATTGTTGTATTATTCAAAAATATTAACCCTTTGATTTGGTAATAATGAGATGCAAGTAATAAATAATCTATTGGAGATAATAGCACTTAATAACCAGCTTTAAAAAAAAAAAAAAAATGCCCTCATCATTCAATGTGCATTGCTTCTTGCAATGTTTGGCCACACTTATGTCAACATGTTGATATTGTCAGTGCGTGTGCAATCACTGAAAACGGGAACCCCCTGTGTAAACACGACTGATTACAGTCGATGCCACTAGATGTATTTTAGCTTGTTGTGAGTGGTGTCATATTACATGTATTAGTTTGAAATGTGTTGTGTGAAAAGTTAGTTTGTCTGCAAGAAAATGTATTTATTGTGCTCGCAAAACTTCAGCAAAGACTACTTGGTTCCAAGTATGAAATCATGTCTGGAAATCTGGCTTTGGCTCGAATTGTGGTTATATTTTAAAATTGCTTTTATTCCAGGGATTAGAGCAACTGATTTCTTTGGCTCTTTCTATATGAGTAACACAACTGATGTTGAGCTGGCTGCATTAGACTGTGACAAAGCTATCACTGTGGAGTTTAAACATGACGACAAGTTGAATGAAGATAATGGAGCTCAAATTCAGGTGAAAAAATACCATTAGAACATCGAGCAGCAAGCCTGCTTTTAGTTAATAGCAATTTTTCTAACCAGTCAATAAATATTTTTGAAGAATAAGGATATATTTGATTTTAGTGTGTGCCGATTTGTGTTCTCCATTTTGCTCATGCCACTCACCATTTCTTTGTCCCGGGGGATGCATGCAATTCTCTGGTGCAGCCACTTCCATTGTCACTGCCCCTGCCTGGGGAATTATGAATCCTAACCCATCCTCTGACTACACAGCTGAGATTGGCTGCCTACTCTGTGGAAATGAACACTAGCTTTAACCTTCCGTAGCATATTACTTGAGTGCACCATTGCTCTTGCTTCAGTTGGCTCTCTTAACTTGTCTTTGCCCTGGTGTGATAATCATCCACAAATGTATTTTGGCATCAGTCTGTCACAGCTTTTCATTTTAGGTGTACCTTTATACTTTTGCTCCCAAATTTGTATCTACTTCACAAGGAAGAGATCACGTATAGACACAGATGGGGAATGTGAGTCCATCCATCCATCAAAGTCCATGCATCTCGTCTGTTATTTTGCTGGATATTCATGTATTTGCTCTTTGTTATGAATCTGTGCTCTTTGTCCTACTCGTGTTCATTCATGGTCCAACTCAGGCCTTTCTGCACTGTTCATGATGTTATCTGTGCTTCTCAATCATTTTCTTTCAAAGCTGAAAAGCCAACATTTCCCCAATCTTGCTTCACATCTCAATTCTCAGGCTTATGGCTTTTCTTTGAGCTGCTTCCAGGACTTGACTGCCTGTCTTTGTGAGCAGGCAATATTCAACCTTTACTCTGACCAGAACATTGGACAGATTGTGCACGATGTCCTTGGACCTGTACCCTATTGTTTTATCTCCTCCAGTGAAACATTCTGCACGCTTTTTTGATTGAGTGGAACAGTGATTGGATATGTTGAAACTTGAATCCTTATGCGCCATTAAGCTATTACTCTTTCAAACAATTTGTGGAGTGTGGCTGTCGGCTTTAGCAAGTGGCCTCACAGAATCAATAATAAAGTCAAATACTCTGCTGGATTTCAAGTCTGTTGGATCAGTGGATCTTTCTGACAGGTTAACAGTCATGCTCATAACATTAATCTACTGAATCACAGAGAATGTAAGGAGACCACGCGACTACCTGTGCCAGCCATTTGAAAGGGCTTATTTCCCCCCTACTCTTATTAGTCCAGTTCTCATTTTGAAAGTTAAAGTTAACTTTGAATCTTCCTCAGACAGTGTCATCATCTGTATTCAATACCTGTGTGTCTGATGGTGTTTCTACAATTGGAAATATAGAAGCATTTTTCCCTCTGTTATTAAAACTAGCTTTGTGCACAGTTCATTAATTTTTTTCAGGATTTGCTGAAGTAAATTTCTATGTTGTGTTTTTGGGTTGTGCCAATGCATTCAATAAATGAGCGTTTTCCCTTTCTTTCCTCCATCTCCACAGTGCGCTTTGCTCTACACCAGTTGCAGTGGACAGAGGAGGTTGCGTATACACAACCTATCACTTAATTGCTGTACTCAGCTTGCTGATCTGTACAGAAACTGTGAGACTGACACACTTATCAACTACTTTGTGAAACTGGGTAAGCTTTTGCCAGAATTTGACGTTGTTTTCATGTCGGAAAATGCCTCGATACAGAGGGCATTGAACCTGGCCCCGTCTCGTTGCCATGAGCCTGTCTTGGAAAAATAATGCTGCAAAAGTTAGCTGATCTCTCGACTGGCATTCGGGGTGTGACAGCTAATCTCGCTGTCCCTGGGTGGGGAGGGGAAAGTCAGTCGGGATTCCTGCTCCGATAGTTATATTTATCTCAAGGATATCTCTTGGGCAGTGTGAGTGCATAGATCTCTCCTGCGAATGGGATTGGGTATCTTGTGATTCCCTGCAGATTAAATAACTTGCGATGCAGGCTCACAAACCAATTATAGTTAACCCTGAGGTACTTGAAGTGAGGCCATTGTGCCACTGAATTAGACTTAACCTGACAGTTTCCAAAGGGGAGAAAGGTGGTAGAAAATGATACTGCAGAAACTAATCAACTTCATCCAAGGCTGGAATCCAGTGTCTGGTTTCAAATAATTGTCAGCCACTTGGCCTGTAACAACATTCACAGCTCCTTCCCAAATTCAGTCCCGTTTATAAAGTACCTTAAACAAGTTTTATTCTATATGCTGTGTGAGTATACGAAAGATCCAGGAATATTCTGTAACTTGGGATGGAAATAAAGTGATATTGTTTTTTGATTCTGATCTCCACCCATTATTTAGATGTTTACCATTTAGAGTTTGGTTTCAAATAACCGCCTTTAATTTAAGCTCATATTTCCTTGAACAAAAACGAGTGTCAAATGCAGTCGTTGTCTGTGAAGGTGTCTGAGCCGCTCGTACTTTACTGGGAGCCAATAAACAATGAACCTACTGTCAAACCCAGCAGTCTGTTTAGAAACTGGTTTATATCAATACTCTTTATCAGACACCTTGAATTCATTGAAACGCCAGATTCTAAATTTAAAGCTGCAGATTTCAATAGGAAGTACTTCTGTTTAAGATAGTTTACAACTGCTAAAAAACACACTTGTCGAATAATTATTTTAATTGCCGTTTAACATATTGCTTGAGGCAGTATTTTTATCCCATTATTAATATTGGAAATACACTGTCCTTGTATCCTCGTGGGTGTTCTTTAGGTTTTTAAGTCTGTTCCAGTGGTGGATTAAAGACTTGGTTTAAGTGTTTGAGAGATTTGTCAGTAGAATGAGTTTGAAGTTTTCAACCATTTTGCTGTCACTTTGCACACACTTGTTGGTGTAACACTAGAAACTCATTTTCTCATTTTTGCAGCATATCGTAGCGTCCTGAGCAACCCCACAAAGACCGTGCGAGATACCTTAATTAACCAGTCCGCTCAGATTCTTGCCTGCTACCGTAAGAATTGTGCGAGTCCATCATCAGCTGGTCAGGTAAGTTGGTGGTATTACCTGCAAGCCACTGTTCCTTTTGGCTGCTACACCAAATGGCATGTTGGTTTAAACACACAGTGGCTACTTTGAAAGCTATCTGCACTTGTAGGGCTGGAGGGGTAACCGAATTAGACATTTGAGAATATTTTTGTTATTTGCTCCTCAACCAAGAATCACGAACAAAATTGATCCCTCTCTTTCTGCTCGCGGTACCTGTACTCTTTCACCGTGAGTTAAAACCAAACGCTGACACACCACAGGCTGTGGGGCACCGCAACTTGTTTCGACTGGTATGAGATTGAAGAATAATTTAATCGCACAAGATCCTTTTTAAAAATGGTAATGCGAATAGGATTTTGGAGGAGGAGTGCTGAGAATTTATCTAAATCTTTAAATGCAGCCGTTCCCGGGAATTGAACTTGTCTCAGAGGCTGGCAGTGTGAGGTAGTTGGATTAAAACATGACTAATATTCACGAAACCATGGGTTAATTGATTTTGACCATCATTGCCGGTATCTGTAACTTGTTCAAGCTGTGTCATTGGGTGAATGAAATGTGGTTTAGCCATTACTTGGATTTTCTGAGGTTTCTGAGATTGCACCTGACATCTTTGATGCACATAATCAATCATTGATACCGGGAAGAAGAAAACTGGCTGCTATCAGTAGCTACGTTTGATGTCCTCAGACTGAAACATGAAAGATAATCATGTTCCTGCAGCTAAATATTCACATTGCTTTGTCCTGTACATCACCATGCAGTTAAACGAGCAGAGCTGTTCAGAAACAAGAGAAAAGAGAGACTGGAAATTCCCTTGTAAATCAGGAATCCAAAGAGAAGGATTGAGGGAATTTCCAGTTAGTGTGGAAGTTTGAAATTATTTATTTTAACCCAGAATGCCATTGTGGAAGAGACTTTCTCTGTCCACACTAACTTTTTTTATCCTTTAAAAAAAAAAATAATAATAATTTCAGATTGAGGGGCAATTTAGCTTGGCCAATCCACCTACCCTGCACATCTTTTGGGTTGTGGGGGTGAGACCCGGGGAGAATGTCAGACCTGCTACAATGGTCCAGTATTTTCTGTTTTTAATGTCCTAATGATACTGGATGAAACATTAAAAATATGTTTTTAAATTAGAGTACCCAATTCATTTTTTCCAATTAAGGGGCAATTTAGTGCGGCCAATCCACCTACCCTGCACATCTTTGGGTTGTGGGGGTGAGACCCACGCAGGCATGGGGAGAATGTGAAACTCCACACGGAGAGTGACCCAGAGCCGGGATCGAACCTGGGATCTCGATGCCGTGAGGCAGCAGTGCTAACCTCTGCGCCACTGTGCTGCCCACTCTGTCTGCACTTGATCATGTTTAAGGTGGATCAATTTAATCCTGGATACAGGGTTGGGTGGTGGTATTGTCAGAGGCCCAGGCTAATGCACTGCAGAAATGGGTTTGAATCCAATGAGTAAGTCTGGAATTTAAAGCTAGCCTTAGTAGTAACCATGAAACCATTGTTAACATTGGATTTTCATTATAAAAATCCATCGCTAATGCACTTTAGTAAAGCCAATCTGCCACCCTTACCTGGTCTGGCCTACATGTGACTCCAGACCCACAGAAAGGTGATTGACTCTTAAATGAAATTGCCTAGCAAGCCACTAGTTGTGTCAAATAGCTTAGTACGATCTATGTGTGGGGCTACAGGAATAGGGCAGGAGAAGTGGGCTTTGGCAGAGTGCTCTTGGGAGGGTCGATGCAGACTTGATGGGCTGAATGGCCTTCTACAGGGTAGGGACTCTCTGGATTCTAAGCTGTGAGTTGCATCGAGTTACACAGTATGAAAGCCTGTTACCCGTATGCCGTATATATTAGGATTCTTAAATTCCCTGGGTATCCACGTCGCTCCTGAACTGCTGACCCTGTCAGATCAAGGCTATTTCTTAATTAAAATCTGACCTGGGAGTGCTGAATGCTGATAGCGGCTACCAGTTATGCAATGAGCAGAAGAGACAGTGCTGCAATCAATTCCCAGCACTGCAGATTGTCCGACGAATATCAAACAAATTTCTTCGAAGTAAAATGAAATGGGCCGTTTCATTCTAGTTGCAGTTATCCAGACTTTTCTTTGTCTGCACAGGAAATTTAATCTGTTGAATTTCTCTGTTTTTCTGACGGTTTAGGAAAAAAAAACAACCAAAAATTAAATATTTTGGTTAAT
Source organism: Scyliorhinus torazame (assembly GCF_047496885.1). Taxonomy (NCBI): domain Eukaryota; kingdom Metazoa; phylum Chordata; class Chondrichthyes; order Carcharhiniformes; family Scyliorhinidae; genus Scyliorhinus; species Scyliorhinus torazame. The sequence goes on along the minus strand of NC_092734.1, from coordinate 5,837,164 downwards.
TATTCTGCTTTGGCTTGCTGCACTTTTGCCTGGGAGTCAGCAGGTTGTGGTTCAAACCCTCACTCCAGGAACTCGAGCACGTAATCTCGGCTGAAATCTCATTACATCAAAGTGATGCTGCACTGACAGAAATGCCATCTTTTGAATAAGACGTTAAACCATCATGTGTGGCAAAAGAGATACTAGGGCATAGGAACGCAGGGGAGCTGTCTCTGGTACCCTGATAAATATGTGCCCGTTAAACATCGGGAATTATCTGCTGATCTACCTGGGTGTTGTTTATGGGTCCTTGTGTGCAAATTGCTGCATTTTCTTCATTACAAAGATCATTGTAACTCAATAAGTACTTTTACACTGAAGCAATTCAGGATATTTTACAGCCAGAAAATAAAACCACAATGTATTTACGGGTTCTTGGGTGACTGCTCAAGTCACCATGGATCTTAACCAGTTACCATTGAAGCAAAGCTATCCTAGCAGCTGAAAATTGTTTTGAAATTTGGAAGCTGCCAGGTTAAAAGGGTTATTGTCCTGTGTTTTGAAGTTGATGGAAACAATGTTTATTATTTCAATTTTTGTTGCTTTAATGTCTGCGTTTGAAAGTTGACGTTAACTAGTGCTGGTGGTGCTGGATGTTTGTCGTTGAAAGTCATTATGTACTTGCTTAGTGCTCCTTGTAAAATAACAACTTTGCATATGATTTAGTGATTGAGACTAGAGGTAATATGAGCAGTGACTGCCTTTCATATTTTGCATATCTATTCTTGGGAACATGGATGTAGTTGGAGAGAGGCTGGATTAGATTTCGAAAGTTTGAAATGCGAATCACACTGACACCTACTTAGGAGCAGGATTTGAGATGTTGCTCATTTATTCTCAAACAATCCTCTCCTTTAGGTGCCAGGCCCTGAGAGGGCATTGGTGACCATGGACTTCCATTGGATTGGTCCATGATGATGCAGAGTAAAGTACCGCAGTGGTTTTCCATTGCCTTCTGCACTGTGGCTGATCAGGAAAGTCTCCCCCTCTTACCGCCTGTCATCAGATATACCGGAAGAATTTACAAGCTGACTATCAACCTGTTTGGTCACTAAATCCTGGATTGGGACTTGGAGCCTCTGACCCAGAGGGTAGGATTGCTACCCACTGCGCCACAAGATCCCTATACTCAAACTATCACTCAGCAATATCCAGTCATTTGTATTTTATCGGATGACTGTGCGCTCGAAGAAGCTTGTGATGGGCTATAAATGTTGATCCCTCCAGCTTTCTCCATAGGTTAGTGGATAAAGGCACGATTTGGGATGTCAGGGTAGCTGTTAAATTTGTGCTGTGTGCTGAGTTAGTCTGGGTGCTACAATGAAAGGAAAAGCATCTGGTGTTCCTGCAGAGATCAGGCAAAGAGAGCATTGGACTGTGCTGCCCTTCAGGAGTGTGCCCAGTGACACTTCACTGGGAGTCAGAAGGAAAGGAGGAGAGAGCTGAAAGAGCAGGGTTGAAGGGGGCTGGTGAATTACACTGAGGCGGTTCAAGAGGAATGTCAGGTACCACTGCCTGAGATCAACTACCATGGGTAGTATAATGGGTAATTTTCCAACCTCATCAACAATGCCCACATCCCAAGAATGAATGAATAATAAAAAGTCACAAATGATCCCGGCCTGCACCATTTCTTCGTTGTCATTTGGTCAATATCCTGGAGTTCCATGTGGGAATTATATCAGCACACAGACTGGCAGTCGGAGGATAACCCGGAGGAAGACTTGAGGGCTCGTCATTCATTTCAGTGTGCACTGTAGAAATGGCTCAGGCTTTCTAATTTCTAAACCATCTGACATCCTGCTTAAAATCACTAAATACAATGTGGTAGTGATGGTTAAAAGAAATTGGCTCTGGACTTCCGGTGACGACGGGAGGCGGCTGCACAATGGAGGGCTCCCGTTCGGGAATGGCATTTTTGGGGCTTTAAGCCCAGTCCCAGGGTCCACGGAGGCGGCAGAAGCAGGGAGACGCAGGAGGAAAAAAAACAGAAAAATGTCGAGGGTGAGCAAGAAAACGGCCGAAAGAAAACAGCTGAAGGTCCGTCGGGGAGTGGAAAGGTCACCGCGGGGTCACCAAGGAAAATTGAAGGCTGGAGCACCAGGGAAGGTCGCACTGCTTACGGCTGAAGAAATAACCAAGGTGATGGCTGCGGAATTTGAAAAGCAGTTGGCGCAGATTGCGAAATGCATGGAGACGGTGAGGAAGGAGATGAGGGAGGTTTTGAGTGCGCTGGTGGAGGAGGCGGTTTCCCCGGTGAGGACGGAGGTGACGAGCGCAGTGGCGGAGGTGCGAGAGCAAGGGGAGGCGCTGAAGGACGTGAAGGAGATGTTATTGCAGCACGGTGATCAACTTGCCTCGATGGGGAAAGAGATGCGGAAGGTGATGGACACTAACAAGGATCTGCGAGGAAAAATGGAAGACCTGGAAAATAGATCCAGGCGACAGAACTTTAGGATTGCGGGGCTGCCCGAAGGAGTTGAAGGACCGAAGCCGACTGAGTATTTTGCCGCGATGCTGGCAAAACTATTGGGGGAGGGGGAGGATCCCTCCCGATATGAACTGGATCGGGCTCATCGGTCGTGGAGGCCTGTACCAAAGGCGAGTGAGCCGCCAAGGGCAGTGACTCTGTGCTTCCGTGTGAAGGAGAAGGAGAAGGTCCTGAGCTGGGCCAAGCAGAAGCGGGTGGTGCAGTGGGCTGGAGCTGGTATACGTCTATACCAGGACTTTACGGTGGAGCTGGCAAGGAGGTGAGCTGCCTTCAACCGGGTGAAGAGGGCACTGTACATTGGCAAGGTGCGGTGCGGCATTGTATATCCAGCGAAGCTGAGGGTGACTTACAAGCTCAGGGACTTTTATTTTGGAACGGCGGAAGCAGCGGAGGAGTTTGCGAAAGCAGAAGGACTGTGGCAGAACTGACATTGAGGAATGGACATGTGCCGATGTAACCTCATGACTGTATTTTCTTCTTTTTGTATCACTGCGCGCGGGTGCAGAGGCTAAAGGAGCCAATGTGGTATATATTTGGACAAGGGAAGGGACCCTCGAAATGAGGGTTCTTTGGGGTGTAGGTGGATATGCGGGGTTTGTGTGCTAAAAGGGGATCTTTGGGCTTTCCTAGGGCCGGGCAAGTGGGAAAGGGACCCGGGCGGGGGCCTCCATGCTGGCCGGTTTAAGCCGGCCAGTGAACGGGAGTGAGGTGGGGGGAGGGGCTGTGGCCATCGGAGCCTGACAGAACAGGGTCCGAGTGGTCTAGCCGGGGTGGAAAGTTGGGGGGAAGGAACCGAGGTTGGGAGGAGGAGATTTACAAGAGGCAGTGGACAAGAGGAGCTGGAGACCTTGTTGGGGGGGGGGGGGGGGGGGGGCTGTGTAAGATTAAGGGTGACTACGGGTAATCCCTGATTCCTTTTTGTCATTTGTATATGTAAACACGCAGGTTTGGGGGTTGGTGGGTAGATGGGATCGTTGTTATTATGGGGACTGACATATCTTGCTGATTATTGTTTATTGTTGATGGGTGTAAATGTGGGAGAAAATGTGAAAAAGGAGCATTTTATTTAAAAAAAAAAAAAAGAAAAAAGAAATTATCTCTGTTCTGCAATCTTAACCAGATCTGAGGAATTTGGTGACATTCCCTGTTTTGAAACTAGTTATATTTGAAAATGGTAAAGTTATGAATTTCAATGCTTTTGATAGGATATTATGCGGTATTTTTAATAATCCTAGAATCATCGGCCTAACAATTTTGCGCAAACATTACGCTTGCTCTGAAGACTCATTCAATTCTCCTCGTTTCTCAGTCTTGCTGCCTTCGACAATGGTGCTTCTGATATTTCTTCCTTTTCCTCAAATGCTATGATTGAGGCCCACTACTGTGTCCAACCTGTTTACCGCACTTCTACCCTTGCCCCCACCAGAACCACAAGAGGGGTTCCCTTGTCCTCAAGTTCCACCCCACCAGCTGCATTCAAAGGATCATCCTCTTATTTTGACCACTTCAAGTATGATGCCCCCACCAAACACAATCTGGAGGGACCATTCCCTCCACGGCAACTTGGTCCTTTCCTCTATCACCCCCAACACCTCATCGGCTTTGCCTGGTACCTTTCCGTGCCATCTGAGGTGGTGTAACACCCACACTTTTACCTCTCTCCTCACTGTTCAAAGCCTCGCACACACATTCCAGGTGAAGCAGCAATTTGCTATATTGGCAATTTAATCTCTTGTATTCGCTGCTCAAAATATGGTTGTCTCGACATTGCAGACTGGGTGACCACTTTGCCGAAAACTTCCGCTCGTTCCACAAGCATGACCCAGACCTTCAGGTCACTTGCATTTCAAATCACCATCTTGCTCTCATCTCATGTTTTTACACAGGGCCTACTGCAATATTTTAGTAAAGCCCCCAACACAAGCTGGAGGAACAGCACCCCATCTTCCAATTAGGCACTTTACAGCCGTCTGAGCTTTTGAACATTGAGTTCAACAACTTCTGACAACTATGCTCAGTGCCAATCTAAATTCTTTTCTGTTTTCATTCTGTGTATTCATCCTTCTATTGACACCTACTCTGACCAAAGCTTTGTTTCTTTACTATAACCGTTACCACTCCCTTTGCCTTTTCTTCCATGATTTCTTTGGCGTTTAACCTCCCCTCCCTTTAACCCATCTCTTCTGTTCCATCCCCCCATTTTTTCAGCAGCATAAGCCCATCACATACCTACATCTCTCCAGTTCTGGAGAAGAGTCATACTGGCTCGACACTTTAACTCTCTTTCCACAGATGCTGCCAGACCTGCTGAGTTTTCCCAGCACTTTCGGGTTGCATTGCTTATCTTCATGCAAACGACTTGGTTTAATCTCACTTTTTCTCCCATTTACCATTTTTCAAGCAGCTGGCTGATTCTCTCTTATGGATCTTGCTTCGGTGGTGATTGGTAGACCCCCCCCATTCCCTCTGTGCAGTTATGTTGCTGACAATGTGCTGAGAGAAAATTGGCTGCTGCAATTCACTACACAATGTCAGCGCCTACATTTCAAAAGTATAACCGTAGCAAGGTCCTTTGGGGGTGTCCCGGGTTGAAAATGCCGTGTAAATGCAGGTCTGTCTTGAGAGAAAACTAAATCGCTTTAAATATTTGTATCTATATAGTATCTCAGGATGTCCTAAATCACTACACTTTCAGTTGTGATTTTTGAAGTGTCATTATTTTATTGTATTATTGAGTTAAGATTCACTAACTTGCCACTCATCTTTTGTACACATAGTCAATTTGCGCGCACTCATGATCACCTCACTGATCAATAGAAATGACTTCATTATTCACTCTGAAATAATCATTCTGAGCTTTGAAAGCTTTGATCCGATCCCGTCTGCCTTCTCAGCTGTACTGGAATTTTAAAAAAACAAACAAATTCTTGACTTTATTGATAATTGTGGGTTGCTTATCCCTGGACGCGCCCTGGTGAATTTAGGCTGATCCCGTCCCATTGTTTGTTCATTTCCTGCATCTCCTCCCCAGCTGATCCTGCCTGAGTGCATGAAGCTACTGCCTGTCTACCTGAATTGTGTGCTGAAGAGTGACGTCATCCAGCCTGGAGCAGAGGTCTCCACTGACGACCGTTCCTACATCCGCCAGCTCGTCACATCCATGGATGTAGCAGAAACCAGCGTGTTCTTCTACCCGAGGCTTTTACCTGTGGTAAGTCAACAATTAATACCTTACACAGTGACCACCCCAAAAGCACTTCGTTGACAGTGAAGTGCTTCCTGGTGATTGTGAAAGGTGCTCTAAAAATGCAAGTCTTTTTTTTGTTAAATTAGAAACTACAGTGATAGAGCGGCACGGCGGCGCAGTGGTTAGCACTGCTGTCTACGGAGATGAGGACCCGGGTTCGATACCGGCTCTGGGTCACTGTCCGTGTGGGGTTCGCACATTTTCCCGGTGTTTGTGTGGGTCTCACCCCCACAACCCAAAGATGTGCAGGGAAGGTCAATTGGCCGCCCTTAATTGGACAAAAAAATAATTGGGTACTCTAAATTTAAAAACGAAAACTGCAGTGAAGGACACGTTTAAATCTCCAAGGTAATCTCTCAACATGTGCCATCCAAAATTGAGTGCCAATTTTTGTTTGGTGTCCTGTGACTGAGTTGTTGCAGTCGGCTTCAGTTACTGGTTTGATTTCAAGAACAGGTGTGAAAATGGCCAGCCATGTTGGGCTGGCCCAGTTAAATTGGCAAATGTTGACGGGAGCTTGCTCTGAATTGCAGTATTCCGTTATTAAGAGTTCCAATTTGGCGGTGTTGCCAAGGCATAACCTGCTCTAAATTGCTCTTTCTCAATCCTCAGCTGACCTAAAAACAGAATCTGCTAGTCAAAATCTTCGGGTCCTTTCTGATGAAGCGACACCCAGAATTTCTATTTTTCTGGGTTGCAGATTGCCTACTTTTATAACTGCAGCATTTTCTGTTTCTTCTTTGTTATTTTACTGGGAGCAAGCTGACGTGTATACTCATAGAGAGCAGTTCAAATTGGGCAACATGAGCATTTTCCATGCAGATACACGGCAATTTGTAATCTCAGCCTTGCGCGTTTAGCATGTAACTAGGCTAACACTGAGGAAGTGCCGCACTGTCAGATGTTAACCAAGGCCGTCTGTCCCCAGGTGGAAGTTAACGGTTGCATGGCATTATTCAAAGGAGAGCAAGAAGAATTTCTCCCTGTCTGGGGCAATACTTATCCCTCAGTTAACACTACTTAAAAATAATTGTAGAATTATCTGCTCATTATCACTTTGTGGCAGCATCATGTGCGCAAATTGGCTGCCAGGTTTCATAGATTTAATCAGTGACTACACTTCAGAAGTATTTGATCGCTCTGTGTTCCTGAAAGGTGCTATTTCAATGCACATTATTTTTCTTGTGTATAGTGAATAATAATCGCTTATTGTCGCAAGTAGGCTTCAATGAAGTTCCTGTGAAAAGCCCCTAGTCGCCACATTCCAGTGCCTGTTTCGGGGAGGCTGGTACGGGAATTGAACCCGTGCTGCTGGCCTTGTTCTGCATTACAAGCCAGCTGTTTAGCCCACTGTGCTATACCAGCCCAGTTGGAGCGAATTCAGTCAGTATATCTTTCAGTTGGTAAATCGATATTCTGGACACCTTTTAGTTTAGAAAAAAAGTATTTATTCTGACTATAACTTTGCTGATTTCCCTTTCAGCACAAAATGGATGTTGATAGTGATGATTTCCCAGTGGCCATTCGTTGCTCAGAGGAGCGATTATCAAAGGGTGGCATCTATCTGTTGGAAAATGGATTGAACCTCTTCATTTGGGTGGGAATGAACACACAGCATGACCTGATCCAGAGCATCTTTAACGTGCAATCGTTTGGGCAGATTGATTCTGCACTGGTGAGTTTGAGCTGAGAGTGAGTCCTGCCTCTGCGTTACAATTCATACCAAGCATTTTAGGTTTTGAATCAGAAATAACATGTACCAGGTGTTCACAAGTTAATAAGATATAGGAGCAGAATTAGGCCATTCAGCCCATCGGGTCTGCTCCGCCATTCTATCATGGATGATATGTTCCTCATCTGCTACCTACAATGTTACATGGTACAATACATTCATCCCCCACCATCTGGCCTGCGAAATCCTACCAACTGTCCTGGCTTGATGTAATTCACACCTCTTTAACCTGGGGTTACCCCATCTCTGGATCTGTAAACATTTAATCACCTGCTAATGGTCGCATTCCAAGCATTGGTTGGCATCTTTGAATTTGTCTATATATGTGTTTCTGGAACATACCTCTTCATTCACCTGAGGAAGGAGCAGCGCTCCGAAAGCTAGTGACATCGAAACAAACCTGTTGGACTTTAACCTGGTGTTGTAAGACTTCGTACTGTACAATGTTACAGACCAAGAATTGGGTTGCAAAATCAGCCAGAGCATCTCCTCCCTAGAACACATGACTTAGGTGTGCTTGTGTATGTCTTGTGACTTTGAGATGGGCAGCGTTAAAATGTTATTGACCTGATCATTTTCCTCATGGAAGTCTGAAGCCTTGACACAAACCTTGTCTAGAAATTTCCTTATTGCAGTTTTTCAGTCCCATAAGCCAGGAACTGATTTTTTGTTTTGCTATATAGCCATTTCTTTTGCGACAAAGACTGTCCAGTATGTCAAGGCTTCTCCGGTATATTATGAGATTTATGCCCAAAACTTGGGAGTCTGTCATTAGCAGATTCACAACCCTAAAAATGACCTTTTCCCAGGTTTGGAAGAATGCAGTCGGGTTGATTCTGTCTTGTCGAGGACGTTTATAATAACGTAGTTGTGTTTAAAGTGCCAGTTTCCATAATTGTGGCGTTGATTTGAAGTAACTGCACTTTTCGGCAGCGCTGAACCAATCATGGTGTTTGTTATCCCAATGTCAGCACCCAACCTGACTGGAATGAAATATGGACCTGAGCCCTTTATAGAACCCCTACAGTGCAGAAGGAGGCCATTCAGCCCACGGGTCTGCACTGTCCTTTGAAAGAACACCATACCTAGGCCCACGCCTCCACCCTATCCCCATAACCCAGTAATCCCACCTGACCTTTTGGACACTAAGGGCAATTTATCATGGCCAATCTACCTAACCTGCACATCTTTGGACTGTGGGAGGAAACTGGAGCACCCGGAGGAAACTACGCAGACACGGGGAGAACGGGCAGACTCCACACAGACAGTGACCCAAGGCCAGAATTGAACCCGAGTCCCTGGAGCTGTGAGGCAGCCGTGCTAACCTCTGTGCCACCACTAAGCAGTGATAACTATTCAAATGCGTTAATGCAGCCATCGAGTCGGTTTTATGACGACGGCAGAATATAGCCAGTTTCTGTTCCCCACAGTCTTGGTGAATTCCGTTTCTGAATAATGTTAAGTCTGAGCAGCAGGAGCACCCACTAATTCCGATCGTTTCAAGAGTAGGTGCATAAAGCAGTAAACCTGGGACAAATTAACACGGTTCCATCCGTTTCCCAGCGATCCTGCATTCAGTAACTTAAGTGCTGAGTTCTGTCAAATGTGTGCTCTGTTCTTTGTGTCGCTGTGAGCTGTCTGATTTGAGCTTTCCCTGCTTTTCAGAGTGCCCTGCCGATGCTGGATAATCCATACTCCAAAAAGTTACGGTCCATGGTTGATATGACTCGTGCTCAGAGACCCAGGTTTATGAAGGTAAACCTATGAATCCAACATTTTATCGTTAGCTTTGCAGTGTCAATCCTTTGGTTTGTGAGATCATGGAAGCCCTATAGTGCCGAAGGAGGCCATTTGGCCCATCTAGTCTGCACCGGCCTTCTGAAGGAGCACCCTACCGAGGCCCAACCCCCACCCTATCCCCGTAACCCCACTGGGGCAATTGATCATAGCCAATCCACCTAACCTACACATCTTTGGACTGTGGAAGGAAACTGGAGCACTCGGAGGAAACCCACGCACACACGGGGAGAACGTGCAGACTCCGCACAGACAGTGACCGAAGTCGGGAATTGAACCCTGTCCTGGCACTGTGCGAACCACTGTGCCACCGTGCTGCCCCAGGTCCCTGGCGCTGTACGGCAGCCGTGCTAACCACCGTGCCGCCCCGTGCAGTGAGCTGTTTATCAGATTGCCCCATGCTCATTATGGTTTGGATAACCAGGGGGAATCACCAAACAGGGATTGAATTGGAAGGTTTCGGTAATTCAAACTGGGTTTAGGCACTCCTGGTTTGTACTTGTTAACTTCAGGATGCAAGAATGTCTCTGCAGCCTGTTATTTATTACTTGCTGTAGGAATATCTGCCTTCCAGTTCAGTGCAGACTCGCATGTTCCCTCCCCAATTGTACTCTGTCCGAAATGGAGCTTGCATTTCAGCTCCTGAGCAGGCAGGCTGTGTGCTGATCTCTCCAGTGCCTCTGGGAATCAGCAGACATGATGATGACTTGGACATGAGCTTCTCTGACTGTCTGTTCACATCAGAAATGGAGGGAGTGATAAGACTTGACATTAGCTGCCCCAAATGACTGTATCCCTGCTCCATTGTATCATCTTGATACCGATCGTTGGATTTTAGAATGGATTTAGGTGAAGTGCTTTGAGACAGTATGAGTGTGATAAAATACATTGAATGGAAATGTTGTGACTAATAGCAGTGACCTAGTCTATGGAAAGATATTAAAATGTACAAAAGTATTTGCAATATCATGGAGCAGAACCAGATTTAGTGGGAGATGAAGCTCTCCATTTCCTGTTCTAAATGATTTTGATACCTTTCAGGTTATGTCGGGAAGGAGGCATTCTGGAAGTGCTTTAAGGACTGAAAGATTGCTGGTTGAGCTTTTATGATTCCAATCAGTCGGAAGAATTGGCGGTGTGATCAATTTCGCACAGTGCATTGCAAACTCCCAACCCACTTACACAGGGGTTTTCTGCCCTGTGAGCTGGAGGTGTTACGTAACATCGCCAATGGCTGTGTATTAACAAAACTCTATAAACCTGTAAAGCAACTAAAATTAGTGAATTCTGAATCCTCCAAATATCAGAAAATCAAGTCCTAATATCTTGAGGATAATATGGAGGGAGTGCTGCTTTATCAGATCTTCATCAATCCTATCAAATGAATGTAAAGAATCCCATGGTGATATTCAAAGCAGAGCAGCAATTCTTCCCAATATTTATCCCTCAATCAACCTAAGCTAAACACATTCATTTACCTCAATTGCTGCTTGTCGAACCATGCAGTGCGCAATTTGTATTACCCCACTACTCTTTAAAATGAATCCATTAGCTATAAAGTGCTTTGGGATATGCCGAGGACCCGGTGAAGCACTATCCAAATGCGAGTCCTTCCGTTCTAATCATCGACTTCTTCTTGCAGCTCATGATTGTGAAGCAAGACGACAAGATGGAGCTGCTCTTCAAACACTTCCTCATGGAGGACAAGAGTGCGAGTGGTGGAGCTTCATACGTGGACTTTCTCTGCCACATGCACAAAGAGATTCGACAGCTGCTGAGCTAAACTGGGGGAGTGAAGGATCTTGTTGGGGGGGTGGGGGCTGCAGAGCTGTTCACAAGAAGGGAGCTGCTTCCCAATCGGCCCAACAACCTTGAGGTGTAAACAAGGGTCCCAATTGTCAGCAGCTGCCACAGAGGCAACATGGGTGTGTGGCTAACTTGTTAATACTGATGTAATGTAAGGAATTAATAGTACAGTATAATGTATATGATTTAGAATCTTATATGAGAGCTATCTTTTCAACACTGGTATTGCTGTGTTCCTTGTGTATGAGGAGATGAAAAGAGAAATGCACTGAGTGTGATTGTATGAGAGAGAAAGCTCCTGATGCACAAGCTTTCAAGTCAAAATAAATTGAACAAAATCCAGTTTGTGGCTTTGCTAACATGGTTCAACTTTCTGGAAATTATTTTTATACACATCTAAAGTAATCATTTCATGTTGTACAACAGCCTTTTTCCCCCGTTCTGTCTGTTAATTAGGTCTTTAAATGTGAATAGGTTTGTGAATGAAAATAAGTTATCTATTCACTCTACTGATGTGAATGCTTAACATTTCTATTGGTTAAATTCCCTGCTGTACTGGCTTGCAGATTCTAGGTGAAAGCATCTGATTTTGCAGCAAGGGCTTTGGTGGGGGTGGGAGAGGTTTTTTTAATACTTGCAGAATGTGTCAGTATTTTTGTGTTTCCGATTTTATTAACCGATGGGAGGAGAGCGTGTAGCAGATGTATTCTCAAAACTGCTCTGTTCAGAGTCACGGCTCTTCCGTCCCGCACCATAACTTAGAATCCCGAGCGAGCATTATCCAACTCAAGACGTTAAACCCCAAGAAGGAATGATAAGAAAATAACTTAAGCCTCCCGTGTGTCATCAGCCTCATGGTCTGATTGTAACCTTTGCGATTGCAAGACTTTGGGATTTGATGCCACTCTCGAAGAAAGGGGTACCTACCTAACTGCTATCGTATCCGATACAAGGGAGCTGAACAGAGGTGATCTGGAGTCATTCTGCTCACTTCCTGTCCCTAACCTACTCCCCGCCCCACCCTGGATAAACTTTGTATCTGCCAATTCCTATTTATTAGATTGGATTTCCATGCTGATTTTTTTTTTTTTTTTTGCAGCCTGCTGTAAAAGACAAACAATGTGCTGTTGTAAACGGGACATTAATTTTTGATGCAATAAATACATTTCTTTCCAAATGTCTCCTCAGATCTGCCCTCCGGTTTCTATTTCAGTCTTAGTGTGGCAGTGCGTTTGAAGTGGAGGGATTCGCATTTATCCGGCAGCGTTGGTTCTTGAGAGGAATATATGTTTGTTAAATGATCCAATCTATCGCTGTGTTTATGGAGTGACAATTATCCCAGCGGTCCCTGGATGCCTGCCTACCAGTGTAATCACGCACATGGGTAGATCTCATTCTAAACATGGGGGGTATCCTGGTTTGACCCATTGCTTTGAAATGAATAAGTTGCATTGTGATGGTGATGAACACATTCATAAATTCGGAAAGGTGACACCTTTCCTGAGACTTAAACCACGAAACCGGTATTTGTTAGTTCAGTATTCTGCAAGCTTCCTGTTTGATTTGGAGTACGAGAGGCAATGTTGTGCAAACTGCCACCTTCGGCAGCCTGGATGAATAATACGTCGCAATTCGCACCCACTTCCAAATTTCCAGATGGATCACCGGCCACTGGGGTGAAGGAAGAAAAGCCAACTTCAGAAAAGACATTTTGCTTTCCACAATCTGTTGCGCACGAGAAGGTTCATGTCTCCGGGTTCTGGCAGAGCTTTTGGGGGGGGGGGGGGGGGGGGGGGGGGTGATTTAGACGTGTGCTCAGTGTTTGTCAAGGAATGCTGTGATTTCATCTGCCTCCCGCATGTGGCGGTTTCAGGATTTCTTGGACTGAGTTCAGTAACTGGCCCTATTGTCAATCTGATCAGTTAGATGTAATATACTGCTGTGCACCTCCCAATAGGATGAATGTACATAACAGCAATTCCTCCTGTATGACTGCTGGTTTTGGATTCTGTGTCAGCTTAAATCAACATGCACGTGGCAATTTACCCAGCTATCCACCCACTTGCTCAGGAGTAGGGTTTGGGAGTCAGCTAGGGAATAAAAACCTAAAAAGTAAGGATAAAAATCAAGAGTTTCCAGAAACTGATTTGTTGTTTGCATCAATTCAGCGCTCCAGACACGTTGCTGTCGCAATGACCGCCCTTAGTGACCTGCTTGTCCCAGGCGGAGGGACAGGGTACTCACCGTGGTAGTGCCTATGGGCAGATCCTCAGCTCATTTCTCCGCATTATTTTTGTACCCATAATTATAACATTAAAAAGTCTCAAGTCGGCAGCGCCAATCAGCTGACGAAACTTTACGGTTCAGTCTTTGGCAGGTTTTCGACATTGTGAATTCCCGTGCTTGTATACTGGGATTTCCCAGGTTAACTTGTATTCGGTGTCTTGATAGCAGAAATATAGTTACAGAGAAATGAACAGCTGGTTCTGGTCAACTGAGTGATTAAACCCATCCCCACCCAGATTCACGCAACTTTGCTCAGTTACCTGGGAGTGCAAATGACCCTGTGATGTACCAATCGCCAGTTCGTAGGGATGCACTGGATAATGAGCATTGCATCCTGATGTGGGGTAAGGGAAAGTCAGGGAACCAAGAGGTGAAGTAATCAGTGGGAAGCGTAGCTGCTTAGGAATACAGTACGAAGTCTTACAACACCAGGTTAAAGTCCAACAAGTTTGTTTCGATGTCACTAGCTTTCGGAGCGCTGCTCCTTCCTCAGGTGAATGAATGCCACGTCATTCACCTGAGGAAGGAGCAGCGCTCCGAAAGCTAGTGACATCGAAACAAACCTGTTGGACTTTAACCTGGTGTTGTAAGACTTCGTACTGTGCTCACCCCAGTCCAACGCCGGCATCTCCACATCATGGCTTAGGAATACAAAACAGCACGAAAAGACAGAACTCAGGAGAAGTTACGATAGTCCCCATCTCACAAAATATGACTATGGAACGGCTCAGTAAACCAAGGTCCACCGCACTAAGAAAACAAAAAGGGATGGTCAGTAGAGAATTAAAGGTGTTATATTTAAATGCGCGCAGTGTACGGAACAAGGTAGATGAGCTTGTGGCCCAGATTGTGACTGGCAGGTATGATGTGGTAGGCATCACAGACGTGGTTGCAGGGGGTTCGGGACTGGCATTTAAACATCCAGGGATTCACAACCTATCGAAAAGACAGAGAGTGGGCAGGGTTGCCTTGTTAATTAGGAATGAAATTAAATCAATAGCACTAAACTACATGGGGTCAGATGATGTGGAGTCTGTGGGTAGAGTTGAGGAACCACAAAGGCAAAAAAACCATAATGGGCGTTATGTACAGGCCTCCTAACAGTGGCCAGGACCAGGGGCACAAATGCATCACGAAATAGAAAGGGCATGTCAGAAAGGCAAGGTCACCGTGATCATGGGGGACTTCAATATGCAGGTGGACTGGGCAAATAATGTTGCCAGTGGACCCCAAAAAAGGGAATTCATTGAATGTTTACAGGAGGGCTTTTTGGAACAGCTTGTGATGGAGCCCACGAGGGAACTGGCCATTCTGGACTTAGTGTTATGTAATGAGCCAGACTTGATAAAAGATCTTAATGTAAGGGAACACTTAGGAGGCAGTGATCATAATATGGTAGAATTCAGTCTGCAATTTGAAAGAAGGTAGAATCAGATGTAAAGGTGTTACAGTTAAATAAAGGTAACTACAGGGGCATGAGGGAAGGAACTGACGAAAATCGACTGGGAGCAGAGCCTAGTGGGAAAGACAGTAGAACAGCAATGGCAGGAGTTTCTGGGAGTAATTGAGGACACTGTTCAGAGGTTCATCCCAAAGAAAAGAAAGGTTATCAGAGGGGGGATTAGGCAGCCATGGCTCACAAAGGAAGTCAGGGAATGCATCAAAGCAAAAGAGAAAGCCTATAATGTGGCAAAGAGTAGTGGGAAGTCAGAAGATTGGGAAGGCTACAAAAACAAACAGAGGATAACAAAGAGAGAAATAAGGAAGGAGCAGATCAAATATGGAGGTAGGCTAGCCAGTAACATTAGAAATGATAGTAAAAGTTTATTTAAATACATTAAAAACAAACAGGAGGCAAAAGTAGACATTGGGCCGCTCCAAAATGACGCTGGTAATCTAGTGATGGGAGACGAGGAAATAGCTGAGGAACTAAATAACTACTTTGCGTCAGTCTTCACAGTAGAAGACATGAGTAATATCCCAACAATTCAGGAGAGTCAGGGGTCAGAGTTGAATATGGTAGCCATCACAAAGGAGAACGTGCTAGAGAAACTAAGAGGTCTAAAAATTGATAAATCTCCGGGCCCAGATGGGCTACATCCTAGAGTTCTAAAGGAGATAGCTGAAGAAATAGTGGAGGCGTTAGTTATGATCTTTCAAAAGTCACTGGAGTCGGGGAAAGTCCCAGAGGATTGGAAAGTTGCTGTTGTAACCCCCCTGTTCAAGAAGGGAACAAGAAAAAAGATGGAAAATAAGGTGCCTCACGGGAGACTGCTGAGAAGATAAGGGCCCATGGTATTCGAGGCAAGGTACTAACATGGATTGACAATTGGCTGTCAGGAGTCATGATTGAATGGTGGAGTGGACTCGATGGGCCGAATGGCCTTACTTCCGCTCCTATGTCTTATGGTCCTGTAAACTGACCTACCAATTCCTTCAACAAACTGATCCAACTCTGATCCGTTGTGTCCAGCTGGTTTAAATACACCGAAGTTGTCCTGACTGACCAAGTCCTGTTCACCCCTCTCCCTTGAGGGTGACCCTGGGGGGAGATGCTGCAATTGCACACTTGAAGCTTTCTGTTGCCTTATCGTCATTCCTGAAATCATGCCTTAATATAATTTGTTTTGGGGTTTCACATATCCCATTAGTGACACCTCCATTTGTTGTTATCAGATTGATCTATACATCTTATTCAAAAGAGGACAGTGTAAAGTTGCCCGCAGCAACAGTAGAACATAGAATTTACAGTGCATGAGGAGGCCATTTGGCCCATCGAGTCTGCACTGACCCTTGAAAAGCACTCCACTAAAGCCCACATTTCCACCCTATCCCCGTAACCCCATCCTAACCTTTTTGGACATTAAGGGCAATTTATCACGGCCAATCCACCTAACCTGCATCTCTTTGGACTGTGGGAGGAAACCGGAGCACCCGGAGGAAACCCACGCACACACGGGGAGGACGTTTAGACTCTGCACAGACAGTGACCCAGCGGGGAATCGAACCTGGGACCCTGGAGTTGTGAGACTACAGTGCTGACCACTGTGCTACCGTGCTGCCCCGTACAGTCGGGCAATTAGACGGCTGGTACCTGTACAACAGCTGATTGGAAACTTTAAAATTCTGTGGATTTTATGTTCGGCATTGAGATGAAATAAAACCATTCTGATCAAATCGAATTGCCGTAATAATTTCTGTTGACATTGTTTTTCAAATATTAGCTTTATCTCTTCCTCCTGTGATTATTTCTTTGACTGCAATCTGATTTATTTTTGCATTATCCGTGCCTCCCTTATGTTCATTTTTTTTAAACATGGATTTATCTCCAAAGCATTAACTTGCCTGTACTCTCCACAATGCTGACTGATCTGTGCATCCAACATCTGGCCTAAAATTTCCAGCAATTGCAGTATTTTAATTTTTAGTGACGTTCAGATTGGTTTTTTTTAGGCAATGGGGATTAATCTGTAGTAACTGTCTTAACGTCATAGCTCACAGCAGAGTTCAAGGTCAATTTGTGGCCAGATTCCACAATCTGTACCTATCTGTGAAGCCCCTCGGGTGGTGGTTTAATAAATTGAATGGTGCCAGTTGTTGGGTATTTCCTGTCAGTTTTGGGGCGTGTTTCTATCCCCCCGAAGCGGGAATTAGGGCGTTGTTGGCACAGCTGCATCTGAACCCATCATCTCGTTTAACCTAAAACTCACGATACAATTGTGCCTTGGATCTGAGTGATGGGTCCCTCATTCCCTGGCAGCAATTGGAGATTTGCACATCAGCTCAGTTCTCTGCAGTTTGAGAATTGAGGGTGCGAGCGGCTTGGGGACGTGTCAGAGGAAGCTATTTGTTCCAGCTTTAGGCAGGTTCTCTGGAGTAGCTGCCACTCAAATTAGTGTGAGATTCTTCTTCATTTTCATTCTCAGGATGCTGGTGTTGTACCTCTAGTTTGCCCTGAGATTTTACACAGCTGGATGACTTGCTAAGCTGTTTGGGGAATTCGGGCGAAGTTGGCTCGGCTAACATTTGTTGCCCATCCTTCGTTGCCCTTGAGAAGGTGGTGAAGAGCTTCCTTCTTAAACTGCTGCAGCCCACTGGTGTAGGTACACCCACAGTGAGATTAGGGAGGGAGTTCCAGGGTTTTGACCCAGCGACAGTGAAGGTACGGTGATATCTTTCCAAGTAGTTGGCAGCCGTTCATCGATTTCTTTAACAAAAACTGAACATCAGCAGTAAGGGGGGGAAAGGGAAAAAGTGGAAGGGAGGAAAATAGGGGGCATGGTAATGGTAAATGAGGACAGGAAATCAGGGTCCATGGTATTCGAGGGAAGGTACTAACATGGATTGATGATTGGCTGTCAGGCAGAAGGCAGAGAGTTGGGATAAAAGGTTCTTTTTCGGAATGGCAACCGGTGGCGAGTGGTGTCTCGCAGGGTTCAGTGTTGGGGCCACAGCTGTTCTCTTTATATATTAACGATCTAGATGACGGGACTGGGGGCATTCTGGCTAAGTTTGCCGATGATACAAAGATAGGTGGAGGGGCAGGTAGTATTGAGGAGGTGGGGAGGCTGCAGAAAGATTTAGACAGTTTAGGAGAGTGGTCCAAGAAATGGCTGATGAAATTCAATGTGGGTAAGTGCGAGGTCTTGCACTTTGGAAAAAAGAATAGAGGCATGGACTATTTTCTAAACGGTGACAAAATTCATAATACTGAAGTGCAAAGGGACTTGGGAGTCCTAGTCCAGGATTCTCTAAAGGTAAACTTGCAGGTTGAGTCTGTAATTAAGAAAGCAAATGCAATGTTGTCATTTATCTCAAGAGGCTTGGAATATAGAAGCAGGGATGTACTTCTGAAGCTTTATGAAGCATTAGTTAGGCCCCATTTAGAATACTGTGAGCAATTTTGGGCCCCACACCTCAGGAAGGACATACTGGCACTGGAGCGGGTCCAGCGGAGTTTCACACGGATGATCCCAGGAATGGTAGGCCTAACATACGATCAACGTCTGAGGATCCTGGGTTTATATTCATTGGTGTTTAGGAGGTTGAGGGGAGATCTAATAGAAACCTACAAGATAATGAATGGCTTAGATAGGGTGGACGTAGGGAAGTTGTTTCCATTAGCAGGGGAGACTAGGACCCGGGGGCACAGCCTTAGAATAAAAGGGAGTCACTTTAGAACAGAGATGAGGAGAAATTTCTTCAGCCAGAAAGTGGTGGGTCTGTGGAATTCATTGCCACAGAGGGCGGTGGAGGCCGGGACGTTGAGTGTCCTTAAGACAGAAGTTGATAAATTCTTGATTTCTCGAGGAATTAACGGCAATGGAGAGAGAGCGGGTAAATGGAGTTGAAATCAGCCATGATTGAATGGTGGAGTGGACTCGATGGGCCAAATGGCCTTACTTCCGCTCCTGTGTCTTACGGTCTAAACGTGTAATTAGGGATAGGGTGGGAAAAGTGGGGTATGTGGTTATTGTTTGTTGATATTTTAGGGGGTATTTTGTGCGTCGACCCGCGCGGTTGTTTTAGAAATGTCAATATGTTAAATTGTGAAAATTACAAATGCTTCAATAAAATATTTTCTTTTTAAAAAAAAAAAAGATATATTTCCAAGTCAGGATGATGGGGGGTTACATATCATTAAGGGTAAGAGTGAACCAGCTGGGGTTTTACTACAATCTGTCAGCTTCATGCTCACTTACTGACACCAGCTTTACATTTCCAGACTTAAAAAAAACCTGATCTCTCATTCTGAACTTGTGTTTACCCTGGAGTTTAGTCTAGGTTTCTGGATTGCTAAACCAGTGACGGCCATTACACAAATCGGGCGAGTCATCAAAGTGGTGCCTTTCTTAGATAGACTGAAGTGGAAATATTCCGCATGTTGCTCACCATAATTGATGCCCCGGTGATGCTGAGACTGCAGACGAGGAAGGTAAGGTCAGGGTAAATCATTAACCATGATTACAGGAACGTATTAACCATCTCTGAAATTGGATTGCAAATGGTCAATGTGCCCCACACTTCAGGGCATCCTAGAATGATGTGCTGAAACAATGGGATTGGTGGAATTGTGTAAGGATGAAGGGGATGCTGAACATTTGGTGCAACAGAACCATTCAGAGGGCAGTTGGAAAATCTGGCTTTTCCTGTGTAGCTACGTCTGTTCCTGCTCTGCTTTGGGTGGACTGACCATTGGGAGAGAGTTCAATTATACCTCTAACATTCAAAATACTCTGAATCCATGGGCCCTTTGCGTCTTTGCAGTATCTTGAAAGGAGTGAGCAGTGGGCTGTTGAGTCCACACAGGGTATGCTTTATCATGATCCCGCTATTCCCCATTCCATTCCCTGCAGCCTCCTGCCTGTTTAGTTGACGAGTCTGGCAGTTTGTGTGTGCGTGTGTATACAGATTCTGTTGCAAATTGGGTTAGGATAGTCAATGTTTGGTTATTCATGCTGCCTACATAATGAACATCAACCTGCTATACATACATTGCCCACATGAGGGCAGGTGTGCACATTGACCGAAAGAGCAGCGAGAAACAAGGAGCTGACTAGCTGTGTCTTCAAGAACATAACCTGGGACCAGGAGGAGGCCATTCAGCCCTTCGAGCCTGCTCTGCCATTCAACCGGCAGACCTTCTACCGCAACACCATTTTCCCCACAATCCCCATATCCATTGATATCTTTCATATTTAAAAATCTATCGATCTCTGTCTTTAACATATGAGAGTCATAAAGCTTTACAGCAGAGGGAGAGTCCCTTTGCCCCACCGGGTAGCTCCAGCCATTAAACACCTATCTATTTTAGTCCCATTTGTCAGCACTTGGTCTGTAGCCTTGTGTGTCCTGACATTTCAAGTGCTGATCGAAATGCTTCTTAAATGTGAGGGTTCCCTCCTCTTCCACTCTTTCAGGCAGTGAGATCCGGACTTCCACCACCCTCTGTGTGGAAAAGCATTTCCTTAAATCCCCTCTATTTGTCTGCCGTAAACCTATGCCCCCTGGTTATTGACCCTTTAAATAAGGGAAAGGTCCCTTCCTTATCTACCTTAACTGTGTCCCTTATAGTTTTGTACATCTCAATCAGCCCCCCCCCCCCCCTCTTGCCCGGCAGCCTTCTCTGCTCCAAGGAAAACAACCCCAGCCTAACCAGCCTCTCTTCATAGCTGAAACACTCCAGCCCAAGCAACATCCTGGTGAATCTCCTCTGTACCCTTTAGGCTCAGTGATTGAGCTTCCAAGCCCCCTGGAGTAGAGAATTCCAAAGATTCACTCCCCTTTGAGTGAAGAAATGCCCATGTCAGTCCTAAATGACCAACTTCCTCTTCTGAGACTGTGTCCCCTGCTTCTAGACTCGCCCACCAGCCAGGGAAATCATGCTTTGTGCATCTATCCTATTGAGTCCTGGGAGGATTCTGTGTGCTTCAATGAGAGAACCTCTCATTTCTCGAAACTCTGGGATTGCAGGCCCATTTCTATCAATCTCTCCTCAAAGGACAATCCTGCCATCACAGGCGTCAATCTGCTGAACGTTCATAGCTCCTCTTCTGTGACAAGTATATCCATCCTTGGAGAGACCAAAACTGTCCACAATACTCCGGAATCTCTATACACTTGCAGCAAGACTGCTTTACTCCTCTTGCTGTCCAAAGGCCAACGTACTATTTACTGTCCTAATTGTTTGCTGCACCTGCATGTTAAGCTTATGAACAAAGTCACCCAAAGGCCCTTTAACATCAACACTTGCAGATCTTTCACCATTTAATTAATACTCTGCACCTCCTTTCCTCCAACCAAAGTGGATAACCTCACACTTATCTGCATTATATTTAATCTGCACGTTCTTGCACACTCAGTCTGTCGAAATCCCTTGAATCCTCTTTGCATCCTCCTCCCCTCCCATTCCCTCCTAGTTTTGTGCCATCAGCAAACTTGGAAATATTACATTTGGTCCCCGCATCAAAATCATTGCTTGTGAATAGCTGGGGCCAAGTTTTGCTCCTTGTAGGACCCCACTAGTCACAACCTGCCAACCTGAGAATAACCTGTTTATTCCTATTCTCTGTTTTCTGTTCATGAAATTCACAATCCATGCCAGTATATTACCCCCAACCCATATGCTCTGATTTTGTTTAATAATCTCCAGTTGTGGGACCTTATTGAAAGCCTTCTGCAAATCCAAATCCACCACACCCACTAGTTCAATCCTACCTAAGCTGCTAGTTAGATCCTCAAACAATTCTGAACTGTTTGTCAAGTACCTTTTTCAGAAGTATCATTTCCTTTTTCAGAAGTCCATGTTGACTCTGCCCAATCCTTCCACTATTTTTGAAGTGCTCCGTTATCACATCCTTGAATAGATTCTCGCATTTTCCTTATTACTGATGTTAGGCGAACAGCCCCAGCCTCGCGCACAAAGTCCAGGCATTTACCCTCCGTAGCACCTCGCACCACACACCCAGCTTCCTCCCACTTCGCCTTCACCCCCTTCATGGACATCCCACCCTCCACCAAAATACTCTCTTAAACCGCCGAGCGGACCCCATCTCCAATCCGCTTGCTGACACCCCCCCTCTCCAACCCCCTTGCTGACACCCCCCTCTCCAACCCCCTTGCTGACACCCCCCTCTCCAACCCCCTTGCTGACACCCCCCTCTCCAACCCCCTTGCTACACCACTGCCTTCAGCAATGAGGAGGCAGGAGCTAGCGGGAGGGCAGGAAAGACCTTCCTCACCAAGTCCCGCACTTGCTTATACCTGACACTCTCCTCCTGCACCAGCCCAAACTTCTCCCCCAACTCGCAAATCGCCCTCCCAGAAACATCCTTCATTTCCTTAATCACCCCTCTCTTCCCATCCCCGGAACAGTATGTCCATCCTTCCCAGCTTGAACTCATGATTCCCTCTAATCGGCAGCTCCCGGTCTAAAACTTGCCTAAACAGCCTCCAGATCTTCAATGTGGCCACCACCACTGGACTCACCGAATACGTCCCTGGCGCCATCAGGAGCGGCCCCGTTGTCATAACCCCGATACCCTGCAAGAACCCCGCCTCCATCCTCGCCCATAAAGTTCCTCCTCAGCGAGTGAGCCTTCACCCACCCCAACAGGCTAGTGCCCAAAGCTCTGACCAATCCCGGGCCACCTGCATCGCCAGATACCGAAAATGAGATGCGGCCAAATGAAATGGTAGCTCCTCCACCCCCACCCCCACCCCGAGGGGAGACCATAAAGTACTCACTTTTCTCGATTCCCTGATTACTGCCTTGCACTGCTGTCTTGTCCTCCCTTTTTCACTGATCACTTCGTCCCTCACTTGATCTTTCTCCCCCATATTTAGTTTAAAGTCCTTGCAACCGTCCTGCTTGTACAACTCACCAGAACAGGCCCCAGCACGATTCAGGTGAAGACCGTCCCAATGGTACAAATCCCACTTTCCCCAGTACTGGTGTCAGTGCCCTGGGAATCAAACCCATTTCTCCCATATCAATCTGGGAGCCAGGCGTTTACCTTTTTAATCTGATTCACCCTGCTCCAATTTGCTTGTTGCTCAGATTATTATCTTTGAGATGCTGATTTTGAATTTAGTCGGCAGCTGCTCATCGCCTCTGAACAGAAACTCTTTCCGAGCCCTGCCCGTCAATGAGGACCACGACACCTGGCTCCTCCCCGGGTACAAGTCCTGAACTCTGGCTATGAGCAGGCAACAAGGCCATTTGGAGTCTTGCACCATCAAGGTTGGGGGGGCTGGGGAAGTGCCGTACTGTCAGAGGGTCAGTACTGAGGGAGTGCTGCACTGTCAGAGGGTCAGTACTGAGGGAGTGCTGCACTGTCAGAGGGTCAGTACTGAGGGAGTGCTGCACTGTCAGAGGGTCAGTACTGAGGGAGTGCTGCACTGTCAGAGGGTCAGTACTGAGGGAGTGCTGCACTGTCAGAGGGTCAGTACTGAGGGAGTGCGGCACTGTCAGAGGGTCAGTACTGAGGGAGTGCTGCACTATCAGAGGGTCAGTACTGAGGGAGTGCCACACTGTCAGAGGGTCAGTACTGAGGGAGTGCTGCACTATCAGAGGGTCAGTACTGAGGGAGTGCCACACTGTCAGAGGGTCAGTACTGAGGGGGTGCTGCACTGTCAGAGGGTCAGTACTGAGGGAGTGTTGCACTGTCAGAGGGTCAGTACTGAGGGAATGCTGCACTGTCAGAGGGTCAGCACTGAGGGAGTGCCGCACTCTCGGAGGGTCAGTACTGAGGGAGTGCCACACTGTCAGAGGGTCAGTACTGAGGGAGCGCCGCACTGTCAGAGGGTCAGTACTGAGGGTGCGCTGCACAGTCAGAGGGTCAGTACTGAGGGAGTGCCGCACTGTCAGAGAGTCAGTACTGAGGGAGTGCCGCACTGTCAGAGGATCAGTACTGAGGGAGTGTTGCACTGTCAGAGGGTCAGTACTGAGGGAATGCTGCACTGTCAGAGGGTCAGCACTGAGGGAGTGCCGCACTCTCGGAGGGTCAGTACTGAGGGAGTGCCGCACTGTCAGAGGGTCAGTACTGAGGGGGTGCTGCACTGTCAGAGGGTCAGTACTGAGGGAGTGCGGCACTGTCAGAGGGTCAGTACTGAGGGAGTGCTGCACTATCAGAGGGTCAGTACTGAGGGAGTGCCACACTGTCAGAGGGTCAGTACTGAGGGGGTGCTGCACTGTCAGAGGGTCAGTACTGAGGGAGTGTTGCACTGTCAGAGGGTCAGTACTGAGGGAATGCTGCACTGTCAGAGGGTCAGTACTGAGGGAGTGCCGCACTGTCAGAGGATCAGTACTGAGGGAGTGCTGCACTGTCAGAGGGTCAGTACTGAGGGAGTGCCACACTGTCAGAGGGTCAGTACTGAGGGAGTGCTGCACTATCAGAGGGTCAGTACTGAGGGAGTGCTGCACTGTCAGAGGGTCAGTACTGAGGGAGTGTTGCACTGTCAGAGGGTCAGTACTGAGGGAATGCTGCACTGTCAGAGGGTCAGCACTGAGGGAGTGCCGCACTCTCGGAGGGTCAGTACTGAGGGAGTGCCACACTGTCAGAGGGTCAGTACTGAGGGAGCGCCGCACTGTCAGAGGGTCAGTACTGAGGGTGCGCTGCACAGTCAGAGGGTCAGTACTGAGGGAGTGCCGCACTGTCAGAGAGCCAGTACTGAGGGAGTGCGGCACTGTCAGAGGGTCAGTACTGAGGGAGTGCGGCACTGTCAGAGGGTCAGTACTGAGGGAGTGCTGCACTATCAGAGGGTCAGTACTGAGGGAGTGCCACACTGTCAGAGGGTCAGTACTGAGGGGGTGCTGCACTGTCAGAGGGTCAGTACTGAGGGAGTGTTGCACTGTCAGAGGGTCAGTACTGAGGGAATGCTGCACTGTCAGAGGGTCAGTACTGAGGGAGTGCCGCACTGTCAGAGGATCAGTACTGAGGGAGTGCTGCACTGTCAGAGGGTCAGTACTGAGGGAGTGCCACACTGTCAGAGGGTCAGTACTGAGGGAGTGCTGCACTATCAGAGGGTCAGTACTGAGGGGGTGCTGCACTGTCAGAGGGTCAGTACTGAGGGAGTGTTGCACTGTCAGAGGGTCAGTACTGAGGGAATGCTGCACTGTCAGAGGGTCAGCACTGAGGGAGTGCCGCACTCTCGGAGGGTCAGTACTGAGGGAGTGCCGCACTGTCAGAGAGCCAGTACTGAGGGAGTGCGGCACTGTCAGAGGGTCAGTACTGAGGGAGTGCGGCACTGTCAGAGGGTCAGTACTGAGGGAGTGCTGCACTGTCAGAGGGTCAGTACTGAGGGAGTGCTGCATTGTCAGAGAGTCAGTACTGAGGGAGTGCTGCACTGTCAGAGGGTCAGTACTGAGGGAGTGCTGCACTGTCAGAGGGTCAGTACTGAGGGAGTTCCCCCATGCAGCATGTGGCATATTTTGGATGTGACATTAAACTCACCCTGTCTGTGCTCCTAAGTGTAAAGTTGGCAGTGTTTTATAGACAATTTTAGACCATAATCCTGAAACTTTTTGAGTCAAATCGGATCCCAATGTGAGGTGGTGGGCTGCAGGGTGAGTTGGGATTTGAGTGGATGCTGAAAGGACTGACGTTGTGTTTGGATGCACTCCAATGTGAACAGATTTATTGATTGTAATTAATCACTGCCTTTATCACATTGCATGAAGATTATTGCAGAATTATTCACACTCCAGCTATTATTAATCACAAGGAAATTTAATTTGTTCTCATTGACATTTTTAATCACATTGCTGTGAATTATTTAGCGACATTTTGCAATCAGTGAGGATGAGTGGGTCAGGTGCGTGTGTTTGAACTGTGAGATTCTGGGATTTGAGAGGCTGACGAGGAAGGTGGGAGGAGGTTCGGTTCGACTACGAACACCAGCCTGGACCTTGTGCCCAAATGGACTATTTCTGCCGTGTTAAATTCTATCTAAACTAACTGTGGCACCTTGCTGTGCACAAAGTAACCGCCACGTTTCCCTTTGCTGAAAGCGATGGTGCTTTGGAACATATTGAACTGAAGAAGATACTGGACAAATGCAAGTCCAACTTAACCTGCTCTGTCACGTACCGAAGAAATCTAAAGGATGTAGGTACTGGGACGCTTCAAAATCATGTTGTCCGCTCCGAGAGAAACAAATGAGCCTGACCTAGGTGGCCGAGTTTCATGTCAAATGGACTAGAACTGAGTGATCAATGTGGGACTCCCCTCCCTCCACCTTTCGACTTCCTCTGGTCAAAGGCAGGGAGTGTTTTCTGCAGCATTTGAATCTGTTTTCAAACCCTTTGCATGATTCAAATCCAAACAAATAACCTGGTTTTCACATAACTGCATTCACATTGATCTATTATTAGATGTACGGAGACAATGATCAATAAAGGAATACCGGTGTCTGCGCACTAACAAATGAGACATTTTTTCAATACTTTTCAATATGAGACAATTTGGTGTTAGATTCTTTCTCTTAAATGTGTTATTGCTTCTGTTAAAATACTGGACTCATGAATTAGTGCAACGTTTCCCCACTAACAACTGTTTCCAGGAGCTGGTTGAAAAATCTGATTGAAATCCCAAGGGCTGAGGCCTGACCAGCACAATCACAGAGTTACCTCAAGCTGAGGTCAGGAACCCCGACCACTTACAGCCGGTGGAAGAAATGCCATCCAGTTTGTTTAGTTCAGCTTGGTGCGGTATTAAAGTCGCGTCTACCAATTAGCACGTTGGCGATTTGTGAAGGCATTCACAGAGCCGTCCAGGGCATTGGAATTCTGTATTTTATTGTTATCCTTGTTGGTGTCGACTGACAAACATTCTGCAATGATTGCTGAGTTTTCCTTTCGGTAGCTGAGAACGTTGTGCAGAATGAAGCACAGAGGATCGTGGGCATTGACCTGTCATTCTTTACAATCACAAGTTTGCAAATCTCTGATGTGGGCCTGTGTTCAGGATCTATGTGATGTATTTTCACTTGTCCAGTGTTGATGCCAGTAACTGGACAGTAGATTTCCCGAGTATCTCAGGCGCACTCCTTCAAAGATACGAGTGGTTGGCTTCCAAAGTAGATTTTGGATGAACTTGGAGGAAGCTAGCATGCCTTCCTTGTTTTTATGACCTTGCTTTGATATTTCAGAGAATGGCCTCTGTGCCCAAACACATAAACATCGAATAGATATGTTGTCCCCGCCTTCAGCCCTGTGACCTTCTGCACTGCCACCGCGTGCTGAGTGTTCAGCTTGTAGAAGTACTTGCAGCTCACTTTCTCAGAGACATCCCGTCTCTCTGGGCCAAAGCATCTGTTTGGCTTCTTTATTTCTTTTTCCACCTGGTCCTTGATCTCTCTCTTGTACAGACAGTACTCGTTTTGTTCTTGTGTACCCAGCCAAGCGACAGTGACCGAGTTGCAGGTCCTCAGTTTGTCGAAGGTTTTCAATTTGAGGTTGCCCGGAAGCCTTGGGAAGAAAGCTTTGTTGGGACGTGTGGATACCAGGATTTTCACTGGCACCTCCACGGGCTCTGTCGATTTGATACCAATCATATACCTTGCCTTGGCCTTTCCTTTCAGCTGAAAATGCTTCAGATTTCCTACTATTGCTGACAAAACAAGCTTGCTATTTCTCTCTATTTGCACATGAACCTCTCCACAAGAGTAGAGTGTGAATTGCACCCTTCGGTGCTGTGTGTCAGGCCTGAAACTGTAGAACTTTTGACCACCTTTCCTGATGTAAACCTGGATCATAATTCCTTCCTTCAGATCCAGAATGTTGGGATCTGGCCACTGTAATGTTTTTGCAAAGGTCCCTTTATACGCAGAGCTGGTGCTGGTCAGAACATTCACAGCAAACACATCAAAATAGTATCGGGTGTTGGGCTGCAATTCTGACACGGAGTAAACGTTCCTGTTCCCGACACACAGCCGTGTGACATCCAACTTTGGTCCCTTGGTGAATGGGCTGCTGAAAGCTGTGGAAGGCCGCAGCAGGTCATCCATTCCAGCCAGGTGGACCGCCCGTCCGGCCGAGTAGATGGATACCACCGGCAGCTCTGGCCAGAGATCATCAGGATGTTTAAGCTGAGGCTCAGCAGCGCATAAACTGTTGTAGTTGTGTTTCTGATTGACCAGGATGCAATACTGAATGTGTTCCTGGTACCGTAAAATTGAAGGGCTGGCTTTCCAGGCGAGGGCCACTGTCGTCTGCCCCACAGAAGTGACATCGACCCGGGGGTCGAAGGGTATCGCAGGGTCGGGAGGCTTACTCTGTGGGTTGGTTGTCATGTAGACTCTGATCTGAGTGTCGCTCCTAATTGAGATGAGATGCAGCTTGTAGAAGGCGGAATGCGATGAAATTTGCACGTAACTCTTCACTGTGTTCCCTTTGTAGCTAAAAAGCTCCCTGGTAGTGTCTCGGCCCCACTGTGACCTCCTGAAAGATTGGCGAGCGCCTGAAATTCAGAGACTGTGCGTCAGTACTGAACAAATAAATGGTGTCCCCCTGTTCCCCAACACAGGCCTTCCCAAAACATTTCTCAGTCAAATAATTACTTTTAGCTGCTGTTGTAATGTTGTGGGAATTAATGCAACCAATTTGCTGACAGCAAACTCTCTCAAAAATCTATGTGGTAAATAACCAAGCCACCGTTTATGTGGTATTAGTTAAGAGGAAAATATTGACCATGGGACCAGGGTTAACTCCCCTCTTTGAAATAATGCCATGAGATCTTTTACATTCAATTGAAAAGACAAACAGCGACTCAATTTAATCTCTCATCCAAAGCACGGCACTGTTGACAGAGCAGCACTTTGCTTTGAAAAGCTCCCTGGGTGAGCGGTCAGCCTGGTTGGTGGGTTGTATGCAGCATCGTCTCTCACTGTGATCCTTACTGTGTGTTGGCCATTTCTGAATTGAGATTCGCCACTCCAAGGCAGCATCGCAAGGGGTCACTGTGATGGAAAATGGCCTCCTGTCCTCCTTCACCAGAAAATAACGGCTGTGGGCAGAGGAGACAATAAGATGGGTTACTGACAAATCACATCACAAAATGGAAATGGCAGTGGGGCCCACAGGAAGTTGATAATCTTCCCATCACTCTCACTCATCTAACAGCCCAGTGACGGTGTGTGTGACTGAGGGTAATTCTTTGTGTCACTTATATTGTGTGTGTCTCCATAATTTAGATCACTTATTTCACACTTGCAATGTTCAAGTTATGTTTTGCATTCGATTTCAATTGAGTTATATTAGCGTTTCAGCCCCTTCCCAAGTGAATCCACTATTGTGGCCAACCAAAGGGAATCAAAGAGAAGACGGAAACACAAACTCTTTTACTGTCCCTCAGAGTGGTGGGGCTGTTGAGGGACCAAAGTAGATATCTATTGGTGCAGGCAGCGAATATGGTTGAGGTGATGAATTGATACTTTTCATCATCGTTTGCCAGGGAACAATCTTTGCCAAAGCTGCAGTAAACAGTACGAGGTATCAGAAAAGATAAATGGATAAGTCACTTGGTTGGATGAAAAGGCGCTTACTGAAGACAGTAAGAGAGGAACCTGAAGAGGTGCTACCACAATTTTCCGGCCTCCTTAGACATGAGGGTGGTGCCAGAGGGCTGGAAAATTGCAAACGTTACACCCTTGTTCAAAAAAGCATGTTAGAAACTTCGAAACTCTCGGTCAGTCATTTTAAGCTCAGTGGTGGTGAAGTTTTTGAAAAAAGTAATCCAGGACAAAATTGGACAATTGTGTATAGGGCACAATTTTGCGATTTACAGGAGGCACAAAGCTCGGACTGTTTAGCAAACAGTGAGGAAGGTAGTGATATACTGCATAGATGTCTGCCAGAATACAGACACATGGCAGTTGAAATTCAGCACAGCAAAAATGTAAGGCTGATGAACAGATATATGAAGAGATATGATCGAGGTTAAATGGGGCAATTTTCCGAGGGGTGCAGCAACAGATATGCGCAGTGTTTGTGCACTGGTTTTTGAAGGTGGCATGCCAGGTTAACAAATCAGTTAATAAAACAGACTGGATCTTTGACATTATCAGTAGACATGATGTGGAGATGCCGGCGTTGGACTGGGGTGAGCACAGTACAAAGTCTTACAACACCAGGTTAAAGTCCAACAGGTTTGTTTCGATGTCACTAGCTTTCGGAGCACTGCTCCTTCCTCAGGTGAATGAAGAGGTATGTTCCAGAAACACATATATAGACAAATTCAAAGATGCCAAACAATGCTTGGAATGCGAGCATTAGCAGGTGATTAAATCTTTACAGATCCAGAGATGGGGTAACCCCAGGTTAAAGAGGTGTGAATTGTACCAAGCCAGGACAGTTGGTAGGATTTTGCAGGCCAGATGGTGGGGGATGAATGTAATGTGACATGAATCCCAGGTCCCGGTTGAGGCCGCACTCATGTGTGCGGAACTTGGCTATAAGTTTCTGCTCGGCGATTCTGCGTTGTTGCGCGTCCTGAAGGCCGCCTTGGAGAACGCTTACCCGGAGATCAGAGGCTGAATGCCCTTGACTGCTGAAGTGTTCCCCGACTGGAAGGGAATATTCCTGCCTGGTGATTGTTGCGCGATGTCCGTTCATTCGTTGTCGCAGCGTCTGCATGGTCTCGCCAATGTACCACGCTTCGGGACATCCTTTCCTGCAGCGTATGAGGTAGGCAACGTTGGCCGAGTCGCACGAGTACGTACCACGTACCTGGTGGGTGGTGTTCTCGCGTGTAATAGTGGTATCCATGTCAATGATCTGGCACGTCTTGCAGAGATTGCCATGGCAGGGTTGTGTGGTGTCGTGGTCACTGTTCTGAAGACTGGGTAGTTTGCTGCAAATAATGGTTCGTTTGAGGTTGCGCGGTTGTTTGAAGGCAAGTAGTGGGGGTGTGGGGATGACCTTGGCAAGATGTTCATCGTCATCAATGACGTGTTGAAGGCTGTGAAGAAGATGACGTAGTTTCTCCGCTCCGGGGAAGTACTGGACGACGAAGGGTATTCTGTCGGTTGTGTCCCATGTTTGTCTTCTGAGGAGGTCGGTGCGGTTTTTCGCTGTGGCACGTTGGAACTGTCGATCGATGAGTCGAGTGCCATATCCCATTCGTACGAGGGCATCTTTCAACGTCTGTAGATGTCTGTTACGCTCCTCCTCGTCTGAGCAGATCCTGTGTATACGGAGCGCTTGTCCATAGGGGATGGCTTCTTTAATGTGTTTAGGGTGGAAGCTGGAGAAGTGGAGCATCGTGAGGTTATCCGTGGGTTTGCGGTAAAGCGAAGTGCTGAGGTGACCGTCCTTGATGGAGTCGAGTGTGTCCAAGAATGCAACCTGATTTTGGAGAGTAGTCCATGGTGAGTCTGATGGTTGGATGGAACTTATTAATGTCATCGTGTAGTCATTTCAGTGATTCTTCGCCGTGGGTCCAAAGAAAAAAAATGTCATCGATGTATCTGGTGTATAACATCGGTTGAAGGTCCTGTGCGGTGAGTAGGTCCTGTTCAAACTTGTGCATGAAGATGTTGGCGTATTGAGGTGCGAATTTGGTCCCCATGGCTGTTCCGTGCGTCTGGATGAAGAACTTGTTGTCGAAGGTGAAGACGTTGTGATCCAGAATGAAGCGGATGAGTTGCAGAATTGCGTCTGAAGATTGGCAGTTGTCGGTGTTGAGTACTGAGGCTGTTGCAGCAATGCCGTCGTCATGGGGGATGCTGGTGTAGAGTGCCGAGACGTCCATTGTGACGAGGAATGTTCCTGGTTCAACTGGTCCATGGGTGCTGAGTTTCTGTAGGAAGTCCGTCGTGTCGCGACAGAAGCTGGGCGTACCTTGTACGATGGGTTTCAAGATGCCCTCGATGTAGCCAGAGAGGTTCTCACACAAGGTCCCATTGCCTGAAACGATAGGGCGGCCTGGTGTGTTGGCCTTATGTATTTTTGGGAGGCAGTAGAGATCTCCAATGCGGGGAGTACGTGGGATGAGAGCACGTAGGGTGCTCTGAAGATCTGGATCCAAGGTCTTGATCAGTCTGTTAAGTTGGCAGATGTGTTCCTTGGTCGGATCTGCGGGTAACTGTCTATAGTGTTCTTGGTTGTTCAGTTGTCGGTATACTTCTTTGCAGTAGTCCGTTCTGTTCAGTACGACAGTGGCCCCTCCTTTGTCTGCTGGTTTGATGACGATGCTGCGGTTGGTCTTGAGAGCGTGGATGGCATTGCGTTGTGCTTGGGTGACGTTCGGGGCTGTCTTGTGAATGCGACTAATGAATCTGGCATTGACGCGACTCCTGACGGCTTGAGCATACATGTCGAGTCTAAGGCAGCGGCCTTCCGGAGGGGTCCAATTCGACTCTTTCCTCTTCGGTTGCCGCACCGCAGATCTCTCGGTCTGCTGTTCCGGTTCATTGATAGTCTGCTTGGGTTCGCTGTTGGCCTCTTGGGGTCTGTGGAAGAATTCCCGGAGCCTCATTCGCCTGATGAATTCCTCCGTGTCTGCCGTGAGACTGATGTGGTCCATTTTGGTGGTGGTGCAGAAATTAAGCCCTCTGCTGAGGACTTCGATTTCGTCTGGTTGAAGGGTGTAGTCTGACAAGTTGACAATAGATTTCCCGAGCAGAAACTTATAGCCAAGTTCCGCACACATGAGTGCGGCCTCAACCGGGACCTGGGATTCATGTCACATTACATTCATCCCCCACCATCTGGCCTGCGAAATCCTACCAACTGTCCTGGCTTGATGCAATTCACACCTCTTTAACCTGGGGTTACCCCATCTCTGGATCTGTAAAGATTTAATCACCTGCTAATGCTCGCATTCCAAGCATTGTTTGGCATCTTTGAATTTGTCTATATATGTGTTTCTGGAACATGCCTCTTCATTCACCTGAGGAAGGAGCAGAAACAAACCTGTTGGACTTTAACCTGGTGTTGTAAGACTTTGTACTATTATCAATAGAGGCACAGAATGCAAACGCCAGAAAGTCATGGGTGAACTTTTATAAAAACACTAGCTCAGCCCCAACTGGAGAACTGTGTCGAATTCTTGACTCCGCACTGAAGGTAGGACATGGGGAGGGTAGAGAAGGAATTTACAGGAATGTTTCCAGATATGAGAGATTACGGTTACTTGGAGAGACTGCAGAATCTGGGCCTTTTCTCCTTCGAGCAGAAAGGATTCGGAGGATATTTGTTGAAGGTGTTTAAAATCACAAAGTTTCAAGAGAGTAAATTTGTGTTCAATGGTTGAAGGGTCAAGTGTAGGTTTAAGGTGATGGGCAAAAGAAGCAATTTCGACAAGGAAGACTTTTTTTGGTTAATATAGTTAGGATTTGGAATGCGGTGCCTGATGGAGATTTGTGATTTTGAATCAGTCCTAACTCAGGATTAAGATGAGAGAGTATCAAAAAACGTACAACATCAAAACGTGATGAATACACATCAATATGGCTCACGGAGGGAATGTTTGGATGTACGAGTATAGATTAGCAAGCATGAAACAAATTTTAAAATTCCAGAAAGCACAATGTAGTCACAGGGAAACTTCTCCTCATAGCCAAAAATCAAACACTTGAAATGTTGCTGACACCTTGGGAATGCTGAAGGAAACACTCAGCCGTTTGGGTGGAGAGAAAGAATTCATGTTTTGGATCAATCAGAACCGACACGAGACATCAACCTGAGAGTTGTACAAGAATAGACGAGATTGCATCTGAAAAGTCCCTCATCACTTCCACGAACCATCCTGTTAAAATTCAAATCAGCCCTGATCAGCCTTCTGGCTGCAATCTTTACTGGGAGAACCAGACGGTGAACGTTTTAAGTTTCTGGCTGCCTCGTTTTCAGAGGAGGGGTAACCCCTCGCCCTGCTCTTACCAGTGTGGCATGCCTTTGAAGAGGAAGATGGTTATTTCTGTGCCATCGGGAATGAGCGGTGAGTGGTTGTATAATGCTTCACCAGTGACTCCCTCCCATCTTCGCTGCTGTTCAAAGACAGGGGCTTGCCCCAGACACAATTGAATGGGGATAAAGTAGACGAGGAGCTGATAGAGGATCTGTGACACTGTCATGTCCTTCAGCAGCTGCAGGAGAAAGTGCAGAACAGTCTCAAAACATCAACATCTTCTATCTAATTCCATCTTAATTACATTTTTAAAAGTTTATGCAGCACCTAACCTATCCTCACAATGCCACACAAGGCTGCACAGTCCTGTGTACGAACATTTGTTTCCAATGAACAATTGTTCTCAATATGAGTAGATGAGGGGTCAGATCCAGATTGTTCTCAGTCCCATTTGCTTCAAGCAGAGTTCTATCAGGCAAAACTTGATGAATACACCTCAATATGACTCATAGAGGGAATGTTTGGATGTACCAACCTAGATTAGAAAGCATAAAACAAATTTTAAAATTCCATAAAGCACAATGTAGTCACAGGGAAACTTCTTGTACAGAATGCCACAGTAAAAATCCAGACATATGCAACAATAACACATTAGCAACAGAGGAATTGCTCGAGATCTATCAACTTCACCTTTTACAATCCTCTCCGTCACATGATGGAATTATCATTGGCTAATCAATCTTTTATCAATGAATCTACGACAAATCCAGAAACGAAATGAAGAGAACCCCTAGTTGTGGCGAGCTTTGGGAACTATCTGAACTACCTCCCCACTCGCTAGAGTCATCACATTACAATTGTTTTGAAATTAAAAACTTTTGAATAAGCTCCATGATTGTACAATATCGTTAGTCTCATTATTGTGGTTAAGGTGCTTGAACTTGTGTTTCAATAACCGATGTCTGGCTGGTGCTCCAGTGCTACACCCAGGGAGCGCTGCACAGTCGGAAGTGCATCTTCTGGATGAGATGTTAAAACGAGACCCATCTTCTCCTCTGTGTATGTAAAAGGCGATGGCACTACCTCTCAGGAGAGGAGAGGAGTTGAGTTCTCCAATATTTATCAAAACAATCAGTGTCATCACACTTGAGTGAGTTTGCTGTGACTTTGCTGCATTACAAGAGTGAGTATACTTGAAAAATATTTCATTGGCTGACAAGCTCTTGCAGATGTTTAGTGGTTGTTAAAAGCCCGATATAAATGCATGACTTTTAGTGCTCCGGGATGCCCTTGAACAGAAAGAGTTCGACCAAAACAATCCAAACAGCTTAATTTGTTCAAGAAAGCCAAGGTGCCATCTCTGATAATCACCGTCCTCTGTTACAGGTAAACATCAAAATATTCCACTCTTGCGAAGGTAATCGACATTTGCCAAGAAATTCCAGTCGGTGGTAGCAGTCGGTGATTACAGATCGCGACAGGCAGCACCTCGTGAGCAAGCTGATGTATCAAGTTATTCACTGCCTTGAGCCTCTTGAAGATGTCACAATGAATTAAAATATTGCCAGTTGCTGAAGGGCCAAGTGTGTGCATAAAGTTAAGAGTTCACAAAGAATTCTAATAATCAGAAGTTATCCAACTTCAGACTCAACAAAGAGCAAAGTATTTTCGAAATGCGACAAAGCAGGGAACACTGGAGAAGCTGACAGATTTCGGGATCCAAGAATAAAAATCGCAGAAAGCTGGCAAGCCTGTCCAAAAATATAACGTGAAAGCCGAATAGAATGTTAGCTCAAGGTGGCTGGAATACAAAGGGATGGAAATGATGTTCCACTGCACCGAACTCTAGACCCTATCTGAAGTGACCGTTCAGTTGTGGTCATTGTCCCTCAGGGAGGTTGTATTTACCTCGGAGAAGGTGCAGTCCACACTGGGACACAAAGAGTTAAATTATGAGGAAACCTCGAATGAACGAGGCTTACATTTCCTTGAATGTCGAAGATTAAGGGATAATCTAATTGAGGAGTTTAAGATACTTAAAGGATTTCACGGGATCGATGGAGAGAAATTATTTCCTTTGACTGGGGGAGTGCAGAACAAGGGGACGTCACCTTAAAATTAGAACCAAGCCATTGAGGGATGGTGTCATGACTTAGGGGGAGCGTAAACCTGGAACATTCTTCTCCCAAAAGCTGTTGAGGCTGAAGGAAAATTCGAAATTTCAAATCTAACATTGATAGATTTATGTTGGGCATGAAGGGTTACATAGAACATGCAGTGCAGAAGGAGGCTATTCGGCCCATCGAGTCTGCACCGACCCACTTAAGCCCTCACTTCCACTCTATCCCCGTAACCCAATAACCCCTCTTAACCTTTTTCGTCACTAAGGGCAATTTAGCTTAGCCAGTCCACCCAACCTGCACGTCTTTGGACTGTGGGAGGAAACCGGAGCACCCGGAGGAAACCCACGCACACACGGGGAGAACGTGCAGACTCCGCACAGACAGTGACCCAAGCCGGAATCGAACCTGGGACCCTGGAGCTGTGAAGACACAGTGCTAACCCCTTGTGTTACTGTGCTGCCCTGGTTATTGAATCAAGGCAGGTAGATGGATTAAGATGCAGATCAGTCATGATTGAATGCTAGAATGCGCAGGAGCAGTTGAATGGCCTCCTGTTCCTAAATATGTGAAATGGGAGAGGGACGTTCACAATAACAGTGGTGGTGGGGAGGGGAAGTTTAGTTTGATGCGCACAGCAACATTGAGGGGGGAGTGCCATCTGCCACAAAGGAGGAGTGGGCTGAATCATTGTCGTCCCCCCCCCCCTCAATCTGCACTGTAACCTCAGCACCAATCACTGTCGTCAGTCAGTTACACCGTTCCTCGCGGGGGGCGTCCGGGAATAATCCAGGATAGCCTTTACAAAACACATTTTCCAGGTTTCCACTCGAGAGAAACCGTTGCCCCGTATTCCGGTACAAACTGCAAATCAAAATGAAGAGTGTCAAACCCAGCAGAGAACCGATCCAGCCATCGGTGCCCCCAGCTTTGTTGAGGAAAGAATGCTTTCTGACAGCCATGCAGAACACTCAAAGGCGGCTCGCTGTCACTCTCCTGCCCCCCCCCCCCCCCCCCCCCGCCCCCCCTGCCCACTCAACCAAGAGGTTACATTTCAAAGGGACCGGTGGACGGAGGCGTCTGCAATGCTTGACAAAGACTTGGCGACAGAATCAACATGGAAATATTATCACAATTTATTCTCACACAGGGTGCGCAATGAATGTTGCAAAGTTCTACAAATTCAGAGTACTAAAAATCCTACATGGGAAATTATCGGGGAATTGTTACAACAATTATGCTTCCTTTACCTGGTGAATGGCAGGGCTGCAGCAGTGTTCAGATCTCTGATTCTTTCAGAGCAGTTTAGTTCCCCCGTTTCAACACACGAGGTGCCAGGAACTGTCTGAAGTGAAAGAATTTTCTGTTGCTGGGGTCCAGTATGGATCGGAAGCAGCAAGGGGCGATCAAACACCCATCCCACTGTGGCTGAGAGATGTACTGAGCATGTAAGTGATGTGTCTGAAGGAATCAATCCAAGGCAGATCGGGCCCAGCTCACATCTACCCAATCAAACGCTGCCTCCCCCTGACATCACAGCAGTTCAGAGCCGGGGGACATCCCATTTGACAGAGGATGCTCCATAAGGCAATTCCCAGTGGAGAACAATGCAAAGACTAGGAATTTTATGAATGCTAAACAGTTTGGTATGCGGAGAAGGAGTTTGCTGATTTAATTAGGTTAAGGGCCAGGGGAGGATAAAGGTTTTGTTGAGTTTAAATTGAAGTAGGCAAAAAATTCTGTTTATGGAATTCATGTCATAAAACGTCCACTGTCTGAAATGCTGTTCTTTGTGCAATAACCTTTTATTTCATTGTAAATTCAGTTGCAAAAATGCCAGAGGTATTTCGCCACAAATACTTTGAAGACCATTTGTTTCTGATTCGTTGGAAATTTGTGACCGACCTTGCAAAGGATTTTAGTCTTGAACTGTTCTTTTCATCTTAACATTCTGCTAACCCGTCATCCAGCGCTTTAATTAACATTTTTGCAAATTCTTGAATTCAGATTTAGATGGTTGTGAGTTGGGGCTCCAGCCCTGGATTTGAGCCCATAAGACTGCTTTTTGTAACCCAAGACTTTTCTGGCTTGACCGAATGGCTGATTCACACCGCGAGCCAACACCTCAGCTCGCCACAGTAACTATAAAATATCTTTCTCCACATCCCTCCCCTCCTCTTTTCACCTCTGACTCCGTTGCTCTCACACCTCTTTGAAACTCAAATCCTTCTGAATATAAAATCTTTTGTGTTTCTGTTTCGTCTCTGCTTTTGGGTCAGTAAAGTGTAATATGCTCTTCTATCTACTCCTGGAACTCCTGTAAGATGCAAACTGTTTGTTGTCACCTCTGACGTCCCTTTGATAGGCAACCAAACTCTCAATTTATCTAAAAATGCAAATGTTAGATTCAATCTATTGACCTATTTACTTGTCCTCAAACCCACCATAATATGTCATTACAAATGCACAAATCTAACATCTCTACTCTTTTCATCTCCGTTCTCCCCGACCAGTTGTCTCCATTAACTTTTTCTCCAGCTTAATAAATCATTTACACACGCAATCTTATTTACAGAATAATACAATATTCCCCATATATATTTTAAAAATAAATTCTGAAAATCGACCGGAAGCTCACCTGATAGCTGTACAAGGGATCTTAGCATGTGTAAATTGGCTGCCATGTAGCACAGTGGTTAGCATTGTTGCTTCATAGCGTCAGGGACCTGGGTTCAATTCCTGGCTTGGGTCACTGTCAGTGTGGAGTCTGCACGTTCTTCCCGTGTCTGCGTGGGTTTCCCCCGGGTGCTCTGGTTTCTTCCCACAAGTCCTGAAAGATGTGCTTGTTGGGTGAATTGGACATTCTGAATTCTCCCTCTGTGTACCCAAACAGGCACCGGAATGTGGCGACTCGGGGATTTTCACAGTAACTTCATTGTAGCGTTAATGTTAGCCTACTTGTGGCACTAATAAAGATTATTATTACCAAACAGCAGCAATACCTGGGATTGAATGGGTTGACAGTGTATGAATCAGCGTAAGGTGTTTTGAAAACTATGTTTAAGCCAGACCTCACACTAAGAGGGCTGTGGACACCAGGCTGCCCAGCACTTGAAACCTTTAATGCCCACAGTGCATTATTCAAGCAGCAACATTTGTGTTGATTTTCAGGCAGATGTTTATTTTAAATCCAATAATCTTTGCTTGAAAGTGACCCACTGAAGGAGTGCAATGCGAGCAGATTGCAGACTCACACATAAACTTGTCTCTACGACAAGTAGCACCACTATCAGAAACATGTATTTCTGAGAAATGTGTGTCTCAGATTTACGTGCGTGGCAGTTTTTGGTTGGATTGTAAAGATGTTCAAATCCACCATGACAACTGAGGAATTCATGGAGACTGGACCATTGAATATAGCCAAGGCTGAGCTAGACAGATTTTTGATTGACGAGGGGGGCGCGGGAACCGCGTGGAGTTAAAGCCACTATCAAATCAGCCACGATCTTATTGAATGGTGGCGCAGGCTCGACGGGCCGAATGGCCTCCTTCTATTTCCTATGCTCACACGTAGCCAGTTCTTTATTGCAAAATTCCTGCAAGAAAGACTGCTGCCCCTGCCAATGATTCCACAACAGTGGAATTGAAAATGCCAAAAGGAAGCAAAGTCTTTGTCTGGGACAAACTCTGACACTTCCTTCCCCCAAGGCCTCCTGAATCAGACTCCATTAGGGTGCATGAGCTCAAATGTCACTCAGCGCAGCTACAGTTTCTCTGCTTTCAAGCCCATTGTCTGAGCGATGCAGCTCCCAGGCATCGAGTTATTTACTTGGCTGATTTCACCCGGCCCTTCCCAAAACATCACCACACAAATGCTCAACTTAGTGCAGATTCAGGAGTCACATCTCGACCGGACAATAAATGCTAGCCTTGCCAGCGATGACTGTCACCCGAGAATTAATTTGAAAAAATAAGAGTCCTTCATCTTGTGTGGGCCATGTCTGCTGAATTGTGTGTGAATCCCTAAGAATTGGATGGTCTGCTATAGAAATATAAATGGTTTGCTTCACCAACTTACGCTGGGGCCATTGGTGTCTGCACAATAGGATTTTTTAGGATGCTGAGTATGTTATGAACCATTTTCACCATTAACCTCTGCTCCAGTTTTATATTTATCTGACTCAGTAACCCAGCGGTCTGACCTCAACAGGATGTTCTGGATCAAGTCACTCCCAAGATTTGAGCGCATTCTTCTTCTTGGACAGTTCTCAGGGTCGAGGATGACTTGCTCCCACTCTGGTTTGGTGTGCTCTCAGATAGCTGATAACTCCAATGTGATCACCTGCGGGCTCTGTCACATGTGGGGTAGGTGGTCCTTGATGGGGTGGATAGGTAGATTGCAGTGCATTATCTAAGCTGGTGCTCCAGTGCAATGGAGATTGCTGCATTGTTGTAAATTCTATTCTCTTGGCTGTTGAATATCCCATGCCACTATTTGAAGAGCAAGGAGTTGTCCCAGTCTCCTCACCAACATCTACCCCTCCACCCGACAACAACTAACGCCACCAAAAAACGAATTAACCAATGTTGCTCTTATTAGCCTTAGTTTATTACCTCTAATTCTGTCACCTTTGCTCACGAGTCGCCAGGTAGCTTTCTGATACCGCCACGTGGTTCAAGCTCAAGTTATGATTAATAATGCAACACACCGCTTAGTAAGAATTAAATCAACGGTCATTCATTATATACAGAAATTAATACTTATACAATAATGCTACTTCTAGACTAATACCTACAACTAACAGGCCAATACTTAACTTTTGGGGATGGCCCACCAGGTCAGGGAAACAAATGGTTTATCGAATTGGATCTGGCCCGCGGGATTCAAAGGCTGATACAGGTCGATGGTTAGGAACGTCTATCGGGTAGCGATCGCTGGAGTCAAACTTACTTGATCTTAATCGAAGGTTCTTGCAAAAGTTGCAAGCTGGAAGAGAAAGGTCGATCTGAACTTGGCCCCAATTTTTATAGTTCCTAGGGGCTTCCCGCCTCTCGGAGCGGACCTTGACCCTGGTTTCAAGTGATTGGACTTGGTCCCAATCACTCGGTTCGATATGCTCCAATACTGGGGCATTCCTTGATCGGGGGGGGTGGGGGTGGGGGGTGGTTGCCCACCTTTCTTTGCGTTAGTCTCTCTTGGTGCCGAGAGGTCTGGAGTAGCTTTACAAATGCTAATGTATAGCAATTGTTCCCGGGGATGGCTGTTCACTATGCAGATGGCTGGATTGTTGTGATGTTAATGGCTGCATGATTTGATCAGTCTGGCTTCCCCCAGAGGCGAATAAACTGTTTTACCTGCAGCCTTCCGTTTGAGTCCTGTTGGCTGATTTTCCCATCAGCCTCTGCCGTTCGCCATTTTGGATCGGGGTTTGATCAATTTAATCGGGAAGCAGCCATTTTACGTGGCTACACCAATCATTCATCTCACGGTACATATGGGTACCATGTTTGGCCAGGATTAGTTCACTTCTTGAATGTGATTGAGGTGTAGCTGAGGCGTTGGGTAAATGCAAACATTTTCTGGGTTATTCATTCACAGGCTGAGAAAGTGGCTGGCGAGGCCAGCATTTGCTGTCCATCCCTAATTGCCCGCGAGAAGGTGGTGGTGAGCTGCCGCCTTGAACCGCTAGAGTTCATGTGGTGCAGGTACACCCACAGTGCTGTTAGGGAGGGAGTTCCAGGATTTTGACTCAGTGACGGTGAAGGAACTGATTTAATTCCCCTTTAGTGTAATAACGAAAAAGCCCAAATCCCTTAAATTATTCTGTTTCATCATGGCTCCAAGACTGTTCTTTGGTTTATTTTCCCCAGAAACTAATATTCCTCAAACACGTTACAGAAAAAGCTTGATATTTATGGATCATAGATTATCATTGAATTTACAGTGCAGAAGGAGGCCATTCGGCCCATTGAGTCTGCACCGGCTCTTGGAAAGAGCCCCCTACCCAAGGTCAACATCTCCACCCTATCCCCATAACCCAGTAACCCCACCCGACATTAAGGGCAATTTTGGACACTGAGGGCAATTTGGCGTGGCCAATCCACCTAACCTGCACATCTTTGGACTGTGGGAGGAAACCGGAGCACCCGGAGGAAACCCACGCAGACACGGGGAGGACGTGCAGACTCCACACAGACAGTGGCCCAAGCCAGAATCGAACCTGGGACCCTGGAGCTATGAAGCAATTGTGCTAACCACAACGCTACCGTGCTGCCCTGTTTCTTCTCTCAGATGATAATGAGTCTTTGAAACGCCAGAGGTAGATTCTTGACCAACAAGTAAGACAAAGGACCAAAACAGAAAATGCTGGAAAATCGCAGGTCTGACAGCATCTGTGGAGAGAGAAGAGAGCTAACATGGAGTCTGGTGACTCATCACAGCCCCCCCCCTTACTTATACCCACTCAGCCTCGCCCCCTTCTCCATTCTCGCCCCCACAAAGTTCATGCCAATAAATGCGAGAGAGTACGAAGAGGGAGCTCACTAAATTTCTCTCCTTGCCCGGACTCCGCTCCTCTTTGCTTCTGCTGTACAACAGTTGGTGACTGAAGCTCCTCTTCACCGTGTCTCCCTTGGGCGCACACTGCTGGGGCAGGATGAGCCACCACTCCAGGGAATGGGAGATTGTGCTATTGATGGATGCTTGGGTCCCAAGTAGGACGGGCCAGAGGTGGCACAAAGCGGCAACTGCTGCCCATGTTGGGATATGGCTGAGACCAGGGTTAGCTCTGCTGAGCAGTGGACTATGATGGGTCAGAGCCAAATCATTCCTTCTATAATGGGCACAGTTAGAAGTCTTACATCAGTCGGTAAGAAGTCCTGAAAATACATATCGATGAATCTTAACAATTAATTTATCCAGCTCTTATCTTCATTCACACCCGTTTTATTCTGTCTAACAAAATTAGGTTTCACATCAAAGGTGGGGTGAAAAGAGGTGCAAACCTTTGGCTGTGACACTGGATTTATTGTCGGTAATTATTGAAAGTGAAGGATGTGGTCAGTGAGATTCCTTAAACTGGAACTGTGTGTGAAACCACCCGCAGTAATGGGAATCACCGTATAAATTCTGTCTGCTTGCACTAGAACCTCTATAACAGAGACTCTCAATAATCCGGCTAATCTCTCTTCACACAAATCTGAACTTGAAACAAAATCAGGCAGCCCAATTTTCCCCTCGGAGAATGAGGTTATTGAAGTGTAAATACTGCTAACCTGACAGTTACAGTTACCCTGTCTGCAGGCAGTACTCTGTGTGTTCGTTGCTTGACTGTTGGCTATATTCAGGGTGCCAGACCCGCTGGTGCCCAGACGGGGGTGAAGATGGAGGTCGTCGCCGCTCTGTCGTTGATAGCCTGGAGACTAGTTCTGCTTGGCGGAGGTCTCCCATTCCACCCAGTTTCGCGGCCTGTTGGGTGACCTCATGTCTTTCTTACATCTGGAGAAAGTCAAGTACAACATTAAATGCAAAATGCCAATAAAAATATTTTTAAAAAAGAGTCAACCACATTGCCATGGGTCTGGGGTCACATGTAGGCCAGATCGGGTAAGGACAGCAGATTTCCGTTCCTAAATTAGATGTGTTTTTACAACAATCAGTTGCCATGGTCACTATCACTGAAACTCTCTTTTAACTCCAGATTTATGAATTGAATTTAAATTCCACCAGCTGCCGTGGTGGGTGTGGTACCCTCAATAACGACGCTTAGAGTGTAAACAGTAAAGAAGGCTTTAATAAACTAAGAACTAGGCTCGAGCCGAGACGTGTGCTAACTGCTGCACTGCCCACAAGGTGGCCCCTTATATACGGCTCCCAGATGGGCGGAGCCGGAGGCGGAGTTCCCCAGGGTTCCAAGCCCGGTCTTAAAGAGGACATCACCTTACATGATGACAAGGGTACAGTGTTACAGTA
Source organism: Scyliorhinus torazame (assembly GCF_047496885.1). NCBI lineage: Eukaryota > Metazoa > Chordata > Chondrichthyes > Carcharhiniformes > Scyliorhinidae > Scyliorhinus > Scyliorhinus torazame. The sequence continues at coordinate 5,793,326 of NC_092734.1, read as the reverse complement.
ACCGTTCATCACAGTGGGGTTTGAAACCATGTCCCCAGAGCATTAGCCTGGGGCCGCTGGGATTACTGGTCCAGTTGACATTTCCACTATGTTACCATCCCCCTCTGTTATGTGAAAGATCTTGTGTTATTTCATTGATGATAAGGTGCTGCATGAATACAAACATTTTTCTCACAAATTCAAACGGTGCAAATTGGACAATTGCTTTTGATTTTCTAAAATAAATGCAAATAGACCCTTGTCACACAAAAGTGTTGATACTAAAACAGCAAAGGCAAATTACCTCCTTTCCGATTCTATGAAGTGGAGCTCTCAATGAACAAAACCAAAGTGGAATGTAACACTTTGATCGAAATCCAATTTTGGCCAACCAATAAAAAAACTGCGTTCACAGAATCATGGAATCGTAGAGCGAGAAAGTGGTGAAGGTCCCCGGCAACCACTTGTGACAATGTTGACTTTTTGCTTGAATTACCCTCCTAATCCCATCACCCCCTCCCCTCTCCCCACAGATCTGCATTTTATTTCCCTTAACGTGTTTAACCAATTCCTTTTGAAGGTTCACTATTTGTTGAATATTTATCCAACGCTCTTTCAGACAGCACATTTCCCGATCATCAACAACTTGCTGTGTAAAAACAGTGTTTCCCATGTTGCCCCTGGTTCTTTTGCTAATCCCCTTAAATCTGTAACCGACCATTCTGCCACTGGGAACTGTTTCTCCATATTTAGTCTAACAAGATGAATCACAGTTCTGACCATCTCTATTAAATCTCTTAATCTTCTTTACTCTGAGAAAAATAACCCCATCAATCCCTCCACATTACTGAAAATCCGTATCCCTGCTATCACTCCAATACATTCCTCTGCACCCTCTCCAAAACTTTGACATAGAACATAGTGTAGAAAGAGGCCATTCGGCCCATCGAGTCTGCACCGACCCACTTAAGCCCTCACTTCCACCCTATCCCCATAACCCAATTACCCCTCCTAACCTTCTTGGACACTAAGGTCAATTTAGCATGGCCAGTCCACCTCACCTGCACGTCTTTGGACTGTGGGAGGAAACCGCGGCATCCAGAGGAAACCCACGCAGACACGGAGAGAACGTGCAGAACTCCTTTTTGCTGCCCAGAATTGGATACAGTCCTACCCTGACCAATGTTCTATAAAGGGTTTACCATGACATCCTTGCTTTTGGACTCTCTTCCTCAAGCCAAGGATTCCATATCCGTTTTTAAACAGAATTTCCAATTTGTTTAGCCACCTGTAAAGATAGGTGCACTTATATCCAGCTCCCTCTGTTTCTGCACCCCCTTTAAAATTATAGCTGTTGAGTTCATAGTATCTCTCTTCATTCTTCCTTTCAAAACACATCACCTTTCACCCGATTAAAACAGTCCAGAAAGGGTTGAACTAAATTACCTTTTTCCTTTCTTGGGATAAGGCTCAATATGGGGCGATGTTGAAGATTTCCTTTTTTCATCTCCACAGGAATTATAAGAACAGAATTTCCTGAACTTCGATAATTTGGGAAGAGGCTTCAACCAAATAATTTGAACTCCTCATTAAAACAGCGAGCAAAGGAATTGCGTACAGCCCTAATCATAACATCCCCAGAGTCAATTTTAGGATTTCAGCATCAGTCTCTGCAAAATCCCAAGTGTAAATAAAATCCCGTCAAGTGTTTAAAAATAGAAAACCAATTTGCTTCCACTTCCCCAAGTAGTATCCTGGCACACGCACTAACTGGCTGCTTTGTGAATAATTACGCAAGATTTAATTGTTGATAGCAACATTGAGCAAGGTTAAATACACAGCAATCTCATCTCACACACAGACACACACACACACAACTGCTGCAACATCAATCACCCCTTTCAACCCAAGAAAACATAAATCTGTGTACACTGGGAAGGATGGACTAACAAAATACGTCCCTCTGGTTTCTAGAATTGTGCAACCCAGAAGGAAGCCATTCAGTCCATCCCACCTGTGCTAGCTCTTTGTTATCCAATTAGTCCCACTGCCCTGCCCTCTTCCCCCCCCCCCCCCCCCCCCCCCCCCCGCTCCCCCAGCCCCTGCAATTTTTGCCCTTTGAGTATGTATCCAATTGCTTTGTTTAAAGTTATTATTGAATCTGCTTCCACCGCCTCTTCAGGAAGCACGTTCCTGAACACAATAAGCAACTATGTTTCTCCCAATCTCTCCCTCTGGTTCCTTCACCAATTATCTTAAACCTGTGTTTACTGACCATCTGCCACTAGAAACAATTTTTTCCTTATTTACTCTATGAAAACCGCTCAAAGACCTTGATTAAATCTCCCCTCCTACCATCTCTGTCTCTCCACATTGTCTAAAGTACATCATCCCTCGTGCCATTGCAGAGAATCTGCTCGTCAATGTCCTCTCTCCAAGACCTTGATGACCTAAAGTTCAGTGTCCAGAACTGGGCACCAGGGACGAGATCTTCTGGATGTTCCCGCCAGTGGGAATGGGGTGGATTCAATGGGAAATCCCATTGGCAGCGGCAGGACTAGAAGATCCTGCCATTGGCCAAAGGCAGCCTCCTCCCTCCCAGGGTCACACCTTCAAAGGATTCGCGTACATCCACCTCCGGCTCCCTGTTCCTGCACCAACTTTAAAATTGGACTATTTTGTTCATATTGTCTCTCATCATTTCTTCTTCCAATTGCAGCATTTTACATTACATTGAATTTGCCATTAAATTTTATCCGCCATTTGCCTCCCCATTCCATCCGTCTCTCTGAAGTCTGCTCCCATCCTCACTGCTAACTGCGTTAAACTTTGTGTCAGCTGCAAACTTTAACAGTTTGCTGCCATATATCCAAGGCTAGGTTATTAATATGATAAAGAGCTAGACGTCTCAATAACTGGGTGCCGCTGCTGTAAACCTCCCCAGTCTGAGTTTTAAACCTCCTTGAAATGAAATCAAATGAAAATCGCTTATTGTCACAAGTAGGCTTCAAATGAAGTTCCTGTGAAAAGCCCCTAGTCGCCACATTCCGGCGCCTGTTCGGGGAGGCTGGTACGGGAATTGAACCGTGCTGCTGGCTTGCCTTAAAAGCCAGCTATTTAGCCCTGTGCTAAACCAGCCCCCCCTGCTTCCTGTCTTTCAGCCAATCTCATATCAATGTAAGCACCGCCCCTTTCACCCTCTGGGAAGTATCTGGAGTCCTGCCCTGGGCACAGACTACAATAGGGTAGGACATGGATGCCTAAGAACTGCAGGTGGCTTAAGGAATGGCGTTGGGAGAGGGTTTAATTAATTTTAACAGAAATCAGCTCCAACTCTGGTGAAAACAGGAAGTAATCTGTGAGGGTGCCTTCACCTGATCAGCGAGGGAGTTCACGAAATCAGTAGGAAAGGATATGAGGGGCGGGAGTTTTGAAACCATCGAGGTGGGCACCAGAGAAGACCAGGCCAGTAATCAGGTAAACCGGAACAGAGAATGCTGCAAAAACTCAGTCTGACTGGCAGCAACTGTAGGGAAAGAAAACAGAGTTAACGCCTGCGAGCGGAAGAGAGGGAGAAATGGGTTGGATTTTATACTGTACAAGAGGAGGTGAACAGCAGAGTGGAAGGACAGAGGTGAGTGGGAGCCAGGAGAGATCTCTACGGATGCTGCCAGGTGTATTGAGTTTTTCCAGCTTTTCCTGCTCTGGTTTCAGATCCCAGCATCCGCAGTACTTTCCTTTTAGAGAAGTAACATTTCAGTGTGTGAAGATAACAAAGAGCAATGAAGGAAATCAATGGGGAAAATCAAATGCACCCGTTACAGGCAGGGGAAAAGGGAGAGATAAAGGGACGGAATATTCGATTGGCCAAAGAAATAGGAACAATATTAGAATAAACAAATCGATACTCAGAAGAAAATACAACAGATGCTGGGAAGCGAAATAAGAGCAAAGGAAACTGGGGATAATCAGCCGGTCGGGCAGCATGTTGGAGAGAGAGTTAACGATTCAGGTCGCTAATCTTTCAGAGCAGATATGGAGATGTGCTACAGTCCACAGACTGTGGGAAATGAATATCGACTGGAAAGAAGGCCACAGGAAGCAACAGAGATGTGGCTGCAAATTGAACAGCAAATGGCTCGTAAAGATTTTGAGTTCCAATATTTTTCAGAGGGGCAGAATGGACAAGAAAGGGGGAGGAATGGTAACGTTGGTGAAGAAGGATCAGCAATAGCGAGGGTCAGCAATAGCGAGGGTCAGCAATAGCGAGGGTCAGCAATAGCGAGGGTCAGCAATAGCGAGGGTCAGCAATAGCGAGGGTCTGCAATAGCGAGGGTCAGCAATAGCGAGGATCAGCAATAGCGAGGATCAGCAATAACGAGGGTCGGCAATAGCGAGGGTCGGCAATAGTGAGGGTCGGCAATAGTGAGGATCAGCAATAACGAGGGTCGGCAATAGCGAGGGTCAGCAATAGCGAGGGTCAGCAATAGCGAGGGTCAGCAATAGCGAGGGTCTGCAATAGCGAGGGTCAGCAATAGCGAGGATCAGCAATAGCGAGGATCAGCAATAACGAGGGTCGGCAATAGCGAGGGTCGGCAATAGTGAGGATCAGCAATAACGAGGGTCGGCAATAGCGAGGGTCAGCAATAGCGAGGGTCAGCAATAGCGAGGGTCAGCAATAGCGAGGATCAGCAATAGCGAGGGTCAGCAATAGCGAGGATCAACAATAGTGAGGATCGGCAATAGCGAGGATCAGCAATAGCGAGGATCAGCAATAGCGAGGGTCAGCAATAGCGAGGATCGGCAATAGCGAGGGTCAGCAATAGTGAGGGTCAGCAATAGCGAGGATCAGCAATAGCGAGGGTCGGCAATAGCGAGGGTCAGCAATAGTGAGGGTCAGCAATAGCGAGGATCAGCAATAGCGAGGGTCGGCAATAGCGAGGGTCAGCAATAGTGAGGATCAGCAATAGCGAGGATCGACAATAGCGAGGGTCGGCAATAGCGAGGGTCAGCAATAGTGAGGATCAGCAATAGCGAGGGTCGGCAATAGCGAGGGTCAGCAATAGTGAGGATCAGCAATAGCGAGGATCGACAATAGCGAGGGTCGGCAATAACGAGGATCAGCAATAACGAGGGTCGGCAATAGCGAGGATCAGCAATAACGAGGATCAGCAATAGCGAGGATCAGCAATAGCGAGGATCAGCAATAACGAGGATCAGCAATAACGAGGATCAGCAATAACGAGGATCAGCAATAACGAGGATCAGCAATAGCGAGGATCAGCAATAACGAGGATCAGCAATAACGAGGATCGACAATAACGAGGATCAGCAATAACGAGGATCAGCAATAACGAGGGTCGGCAATAGCGAGGATCAGCAATAGCGAGGGTCAGCAATAGCGAGGATCAGCAATAGCGAGGGTCAGCAATAACGAGGATCAGCAATAGCGAGGATCAGCAATAACGAGGGTCGGCAATAGCGAGGATCAGCAATAGCGAGGATCAGCAATAGCGAGGATCAGCAATAACGAGGGTCGGCAATAGCGAGGATCAGCAATAGCGAGGATCAGCAATAACGAGGATCAGCAATAACGAGGGTCGGCAATAGCGAGGATCAGCAATAGCGAGGGTCAGCAATAGCGAGGATCAGCAATAGCGAGGGTCAGCAATAACGAGGATCAGCAATAGCGAGGATCAGCAATAACGAGGGTCGGCAATAGCGAGGATCAGCAATAGCGAGGGTCAGCAATAACGAGGATCAGCAATAGCGAGGATCAGCAATAACGAGGGTCGGCAATAGCGAGGATCAGCAATAGTGAGGATCAGCAATAACGAGGATCGACAATAGTGAGGATCAGCAATAGCGAGGATCAGCAATAGTGAGGATCAGCAATAACGAGGATCAGCAATAGCGAGGATCAGCAATAGTGAGGATCAGCAATAACGAGGGTCGGCAATAGTGAGGGTCAGCAATAACGAGGATCAGCAATAACGAGGATCAGCAATAGCGAGGGTCAGCAATAGTGAGGATCAGCAATAGCGAGGATCAGCAATAGCGAGGGTCAGCAATAGCGAGGGTCAGCAATAGCGAGGATCAGCAATAGCGAGGGTCAGCAATAACGAGGATCAGCAATAACGAGGATCAGCAATAGCGAGGATCAGCAATAGCGAGGGTCAGCAATAGCGAGGATCAGCAATAGCGAGGATCGGCAATAGCGAGGATCAGCAATAACGAGGATCAGCAATAGCGAGGGTCGGCAATAACGAGGATCAGCAATAACGAGGATCAGCAATAGCGAGGGTCAGCAATAGCGAGGGTCAGCAATAACGAGGATCAGCAATAACGAGGATCAGCAATAGCGAGGATCAGCAATAACGAGGATCAGCAATAACGAGGATCAGCAATAACGAGGATCAGCAATAGTGAGGATCAGCAATAACGAGGATCAGCAATAACGAGGATCAGCAATAGCGAGGATCAGCAATAGTGAGGATCAGCAATAGCGAGGATCAGCAATAGCGAGGATCAGCAATAGCGAGGATCAGCAATAGCGAGGGTCAGCAATAGCGAGGATCAGCAATAACGAGGATCAGCAATAACGAGGATCAGCAATAACGAGGATCAGCAATAACGAGGATCAGCAATAACGAGGATCAGCAATAGTGAGGATCAGCAATAACGAGGATCAGCAATAACGAGGATCAGCAATAACGAGGATCAGCAATAACGAGGATCAGCAATAACGAGGATCAGCAATAGCGAGGATCGGCAATAGCGAGGATCAGCAATAGCGAGGATCAGCAATAGCGAGGGTCAGCAATAACGAGGATCAGCAATAACGAGGATCAGCAATAGCGAGGGTCGGCAATAACGAGGATCAGCAATAACGAGGGTCAGCAATAGCGAGGGTCAGCAATAGCGAGGGTCAGCAATAGCGAGGATCAGCAATAGCGAGGGTCAGCAATAACGAGGATCAGCAATAACGAGGATCAGCAATAACGAGGATCAGCAATAGCGAGGGTCGGCAATAACGAGGATCAGCAATAGCGAGGGTCAGCAATAGCGAGGATCAGCAATAGCGAGGGTCAGCAATAACGAGGATCAGCAATAACGAGGATCAGCAATAACGAGGGTCAGCAATAACGAGGATCAGCAATAACGAGGATCAGCAATAACGAGGATCAGCAATAGCGAGGGTCAGCAATAGCGAGGGTCGGCAATAACGAGGGTCAGCAATAGCGAGGATCAGCAATAACGAGGATCAGCAATAACGAGGATCAGCAATAACGAGGATCAGCAATAACGAGGATCAGCAATAGCGAGGATCAGCAATAGCGAGGGTCAGCAATAACGAGGATCAGCAATAGCGAGGGTCAGCAATAGCGAGGATCAGCAATAACGAGGATCAGCAATAACGAGGATCAGCAATAGCGAGGGTCAGCAATAGCGAGGGTCGGCAATAACGAGGGTCAGCAATAGCGAGGATCAGCAATAACGAGGATCAGCAATAACGAGGATCAGCAATAACGAGGATCAGCAATAACGAGGATCAGCAATAGCGAGGATCAGCAATAACGAGGATCAGCAATAACGAGGATCAGCAATAGCGAGGGTCAGCAATAGCGAGGATCAGCAATAACGAGGATCAGCAATAGCGAGGGTCAGCAATAACGAGGGTCGGCGATAGCGAGGGTCGGCAATAGCGAGGGTCGGCAATAACGAGAATCAGCAATAGCGAGGGTCAGCAATAACGAGGATCAGCAATAGCGAGGATCAGCAATAGCGAGGGTCAGCAATAGCAAGGATCGGCAATAGCGAGGATCGACAATAGCGAGGATCAGCAATAGCGAGGGTCAGCAATAGCGAGGGTCAGCAATAACGAGGATCAGCAATAACGAGGATCAGCAATAACGAGGATCGACAATAGCGAGGATCAGCAATAGCGAGGATCAGCAATAGCGAGGATCAGCAATAACGAGGATCAGCAATAACGAGGGTCGGCAATAGCGAGGATCAGCAATAGCGAGGGTCAGCAATAGCGAGGATCAGCAATAGCGAGGGTCAGCAATAACGAGGATCAGCAATAGCGAGGATCAGCAATAACGAGGGTCGGCAATAGCGAGGATCAGCAATAGCGAGGGTCAGCAATAACGAGGATCAGCAATAGCGAGGATCAGCAATAACGAGGGTCGGCAATAGCGAGGATCAGCAATAGCGAGGATCAACAATAGTGAGGATCAGCAATAACGAGGGTCGGCAATAGCGAGGATCAGCAATAGCGAGGGTCAGCAATAGCGAGGATCAGCAATAGCGAGGGTCAGCAATAACGAGGATCAGCAATAACGAGGATCAGCAATAGCGAGGATCAGCAATAGCGAGGATCAGCAATAGCGAGGATCAGCAATAGCGAGGGTCAGCAATAGCGAGGATCAGCAATAGCGAGGGTCAGCAATAACGAGGATCAGCAATAACGAGGATCAGCAATAACGAGGATCAGCAATAGCGAGGATCAGCAATAGCGAGGGTCAGCAATAGCGAGGATCAGCAATAGCGAGGATCAGCAATAGCGAGGGTCAGCAATAGCGAGGGTCAGCAATAGCGAGGATCAGCAATAGCGAGGGTCAGCAATAACGAGGATCAGCAATAACGAGGATCAGCAATAGCGAGGATCAGCAATAGCGAGGGTCAGCAATAGCGAGGATCAGCAATAGCGAGGGTCAGCAATAACGAGGATCAGCAATAACGAGGATCAGCAATAACGAGGATCAGCAATAGCGAGGGTCAGCAATAGTGAGGATCAGCAATAGCGAGGATCAGCAATAGCGAGGGTCAGCAATAGCGAGGGTCAGCAATAGCGAGGATCAGCAATAGCGAGGGTCAGCAATAACGAGGATCAGCAATAACGAGGATCAGCAATAGCGAGGGTCGGCAATAACGAGGATCAGCAATAACGAGGATCAGCAATAGCGAGGGTCGGCAATAACGAGGATCAGCAATAGCGAGGGTCAGCAATAGCGAGGATCAGCAATAACGAGGGTCAGCAATAGCGAGGATCAGCAATAACGAGGATCAGCAATAACGAGGATCAGCAATAGCGAGGGTCAGCAATAGTGAGGATCAGCAATAGCGAGGATCAGCAATAACGAGGGTCAGCAATAGCGAGGATCAGCAATAACGAGGATCAGCAATAACGAGGATCAGCAATAACGAGAATCAGCAATAACGAGGATCAGCAATAGCGAGGGTCAGCAATAGCGAGGATCAGCAATAACGAGGATCAGCAATAGCGAGGGTCAGCAATAACGAGGGTCGGCGATAGCGAGGGTCGGCAATAGCGAGGGTCGGCAATAACGAGAATCAGCAATAGCGAGGGTCAGCAATAACGAGGATCAGCAATAGCGAGGGTCAGCAATAGCGAGGGTCAGCAATAGCGAGGATCAGCAATAGCGAGGGTCAGCAATAGCAAGGATCGGCAATAGCGAGGATCGACAATAGCGAGGATCAGCAATAGCGAGGGTCAGCAATAGCGAGGGTCAGCAATAACGAGGATCAGCAATAGTGAGGATCAACAATAGTGAGGATCGGCAATAGCGAGGATCAGCAATAACGAGGGTCAGCAATAACGAGAATCAGCAATAACGAGGGTCGGCAATAGCGAGGATCAGCAATAGTGAGGGTCAGCAATAACGAGAATCAGCAATAACGAGGATCAGCAATAGCGAGGATCAGCAATAACGAGGATCAGCAATAACGAGGGTCGGCAATAGCGAGGATCAGCAATAGTGAGGATCAGCAATAACGAGGATCAGCAATAGTGAGGATCAGCAATAACGAGGATCAGCAATAGCGAGGATCAGCAATAACGAGGGTCGGCAATAGCGAGGATCAGCAATAGCGAGGATCAGCAATAGTGAGGATCAGCAATAACGAGGATCAGCAATAGCGAGGATCAGCAATAGCGAGGATCAGCAATAGTGAGGATCAGCAATAGCGAGGATCAGCAATAACGAGGATCAGCAATAGCGAGGGTCAGCAATAACGAGGGTCGGCAATAGCGAGGATCAGCAATAGCGAGGATCAGCAATAGTGAGGATCAGCAATAACGAGGATCAGCAATAGCGAGGATCGGCAATAGCGAGGATCAGCAATAGTGAGGATCAGCAATAGCGAGGGTCAGCAATAGCGAGGATCAGCAATAACGAGGGTCAGCAATAGCGAGGATCAGCAATAGCGAGGGTCGGCGATAGCGAGGGTCGGCAATAACGAGGGTCAGCAATAGTGAGGATCAGCAATAACGAGGGTCAGCAATAACGAGGATCAGCAATAGCGAGGATCAGCAATAACGAGGATCAGCAATAGCGAGGATCAGCAATAACGAGGGTCAGCAATAACGAGGATCAGCAATAACGAGGGTCAGCAATAACGAGGATCAGCAATAGCGAGGATCAGCAATAACGAGGATCAGCAATAGCGAGGATCAGCAATAACGAGGATCAGCAATAGCGAGGATCAGCAATAACGAGGATCGGCAATAGCGAGGATCAGCAATAGCGAGGATCAGCAATAGTGAGGATCAGCAATAGCGAGGGTCAGCAATAGCGAGGATCAGCAATAACGAGGGTCAGCAATAGCGAGGATCAGCAATAACGAGGATCAGCAATAACGAGGGTCAGCAATAACGAGGATCAGCAATAGCGAGGATCAGCAATAGCGAGGATCAGCAATAGTGAGGATCAGCAATAGCGAGGGTCAGCAATAGCGAGGATCAGCAATAACGAGGGTCAGCAATAGCGAGGATCAGCAATAGCGAGGGTCGGCGATAGCGAGGGTCGGCAATAACGAGGGTCAGCAATAGTGAGGATCAGCAATAACGAGGGTCAGCAATAACGAGGATCAGCAATAGCGAGGATCAGCAATAACGAGGATCAGCAATAGCGAGGATCAGCAATAACGAGGGTCAGCAATAACGAGGATCAGCAATAACGAGGGTCAGCAATAGCGAGGATCAGCAATAGCGAGGATCAGCAATAACGAGGATCAGCAATAGCGAGGATCAGCAATAACGAGGATCAGCAATAGCGAGGATCAGCAATAACGAGGATCGGCAATAGCGAGGATCAGCAATAGCGAGGATCAGCAATAGTGAGGATCAGCAATAGCGAGGGTCAGCAATAGCGAGGATCAGCAATAACGAGGGTCAGCAATAGCGAGGATCAGCAATAACGAGGATCAGCAATAACGAGGGTCAGCAATAACGAGGATCAGCAATAGCGAGGATCAGCAATAACGAGGATCAGCAATAGCGAGGATCAGCAATAACGAGGATCAGCAATAGCGAGGGTCAGCAATAGCGAGGATCAGCAATAACGAGGATCAGCAATAACGAGGGTCGGCAATAGCGAGGATCAGCAATAACGAGGATCAGCAATAGCGAGGATCAGCAATAACGAGGATCAGCAATAACGAGGATCAGCAATAACGAGGGTCGGCAATAGTGAGGATCAGCAATAGCGAGGATCGGCAATAGCGAGGGTCAGCAATAACGAGGGTCGGCAATAACGAGGATCAGCAATAGCGAGGATCAGCAATAACGAGGGTCAGCAATAACGAGGATCAGCAATAGCGAGGGTCAGCAATAGCGAGGATCAGCAATAACGAGGATCAGCAATAACGAGGGTCAGCAATAACGAGGATCAGCAATAGCGAGGGTCAGCAATAGCGAGGATCAGCAATAACGAGGATCAGCAATAACGAGGGTCGGCAATAACGAGGATCAGCAATAACGAGGATCAGCAATAGCGAGGATCAGCAATAGCGAGGATCAGCAATAACGAGGATCAGCAATAGCGAGGATCAGCAATAGTGAGGATCAGCAATAACGAGGATCAGCAATAGCGAGGATCAGCAATAGTGAGGATCAGCAATAACGAGGATCAGCAATAGCGAGGATCAGCAATAGCGAGGATCAGCAATAGTGAGGATCAGCAATAACGAGGATCAGCAATAGCGAGGATCAGCAATAGTGAGGATCAGCAATAACGAGGATCAGCAATAGCGAGGATCAGCAATAGCGAGGGTCAGCAATAGCGAGGATCAGCAATAGCGAGGATCAGCAATAACGAGGATCAGCAACAGCGAGGGTCGGCGATAGCGAGGGTCGGCAATAGCGAGGATCGGCAATAGCGAGGGTCAGCAATAACGAGGATCAGCAATAGTGAGGATCAGCAATAACGAGGATCAGCAATAGCGAGGATCGGCAATAGCGAGAGTCGGCAATAGCGAGGATCAGCAATAACGAGGGTCAGCAATAACGAGGGTCGGCAATAGCGAGGGTCGGCAATAGTGAGGATCAGCAATAACGAGGATCAGCAATAGCGAGGGTCAGCAATAACGAGGATCAGCAATAGCGAGGATCAGCAATAACGAGGCTCAGCAATAACGAGGATCAGCAATAGCGAGGGTCAGCAATAGCGAGGATCAGCAATAGCGAGGATCAGCAATAGTGAGGATCAGCAATAACGAGGATCAGCAATAGCGAGAGTCGGCAATAGCGAGGGTCAGCAATAGCGAGGGTCAGCAATAGCGAGGGTCAGCAATAGCGAGGGTCAGCAATAGCGAGGGTCTGCAATAGCGAGGGTCAGCAATAGCGAGGATCAGCAATAGCGAGGATCAGCAATAACGAGGGTTGGCAATAGCGAGGGTCGGCAATAGTGAGGATCAGCAATAACGAGGGTCGGCAATAGCGAGTGTCAGCAATAGCGAGGGTCAGCAATAGCGAGGGTCAGCAATAACGAGGATCAGCAATAGCGAGGATCAGCAATAGCGAGGATCAGCAATAACGAGGGTCAGCAATAGCGAGGATCAACAATAGTGAGGATCGGCAATAGCGAGGATCAGCAATAGCGAGGGTCAGCAATAGTGAGGATCAGCAATAACGAGGATCAGCAATAGCGAGAGTCGGCAATAGCGAGGGTCAGCAATAGCGAGGGTCAGCAATAGCGAGGATCAGCAATAGCGAGGATCAGCAATAACGAGGATCAGCAATAACGAGGATCAGCAATAGCGAGGGTCAGCAATAGTGAGGATCAGCAATAACGAGGATCAGCAATAGCGAGGGTCAGCAATAGCGAGGATCGGCAATAGCGAGGATCGACAATAGCGAGGGTCAGCAATAACGAGGATCAGCAATAACGAGGATCAGCAATAGCGAGGGTCAGCAATAGCGAGGGTCAGCAATAGTGAGGATCAGCAATAGTGAGGATCAGCAATAGTGAGGATCAGCAATAGTGAGGATCGGCAATAGCGAGGATCAGCAATAGTGAGGATCAGCAATAGCGAGGATCAGCAATAGCGAGGATCAGCAATAACGAGGGTCGGCAATAGCGAGGATCAGCAATAGCGAGGATCAGCAATAGCGAGGATCAGCAATAACGAGGATCAGCAATAGCGAGGATCGGCAATAGCGAGGATCGACAATAGCGAGGATCAGCAATAGTGAGGATCAGCAATAGCGAGGATCAGCAATAGCGAGGATCAGCAATAACGAGGATCAGCGATAGCGAGGGTCGGCAATAGCGAGGATCAGCAATAGCGAGGATCAGCAATAGCGAGGATCAGCAATAACGAGGATCAGCAATAGCGAGGATCAGCAATAACGAGGATCAGCAATAACGAGGATCAGCAATAGCGAGGATCAGCAATAGCGAGGATCAGCAATAGCGAGGGTCAGCAATAGCGAGGATCAGCAATAGTGAGGATCAGCAATAGTGAGGATCAGCAATAGTGAGGATCGGCAATAGCGAGGATCAGCAATAGTGAGGATCAGCAATAGCGAGGATCAGCAATAGCGAGGATCAGCAATAACGAGGGTCGGCAATAGCGAGGATCAGCAATAGCGAGGATCAGCAATAGCGAGGATCAGCAATAACGAGGATCAGCAATAGCGAGGATCGGCAATAGCGAGGATCGACAATAGCGAGGATCAGCAATAGTGAGGATCAGCAATAGCGAGGATCAGCAATAGCGAGGATCAGCAATAACGAGGATCAGCAATAGCGAGGGTCGGCAATAGCGAGGATCAGCAATAGCGAGGATCAGCAATAGCGAGGATCAGCAATAGCGAGGATCAGCAATAACGAGGATCAGCAATAACGAGGATCAGCAATAGCGAGGATCAGCAATAGCGAGGATCAGCAATAGCGAGGATCAGCAATAGCGAGGGTCAGCAATAGCGAGGATCAGCAATAGTGAGGATCAGCAATAACGAGGATCAGCAATAGCGAGGGTCAGCAATAGTGAGGATCAGCAATAACGAGGATCAGCAATAGCGAGGGTCAGCAATAGCGAGGATCAGCAATAGCGAGGATCAGCAATAGTGAGGATCAGCAATAGCGAGGATCAGCAATAGCGAGGATCAGCAATAACGAGGGTCAGCAATAGCGAGGATCAGCAATAACGAGGATCAGCAATAGCGAGGATCAGCAATAACGAGGATCGACAATAACGAGGATCAGCAATAGCGAGGGTCAGCAATAGCGAGGATCAGCAATAACGAGGATCGACAATAACGAGGATCAGCAATAACGAGGGTCGGCAATAGCGAGGGTCAGCAATAGCGAGGATCAGCAATAACGAGGGTCGGCAATAACGAGGATCAGCAATAACGAGGATCAGCAATAGTGAGGGTCAGCAATAGCGAGGATCAGCAATAACGAGGATCAGCAATAGCGAGGATCGGCAATAGCGAGGGTCAGCAATAGCGAGGATCAGCAATAACGAGGATCAGCAATAACGAGGATCAGCAATAGCGAGGGTCAGCAATAACGAGGATCAGCAATAGCGAGGATCAGCAATAGCGAGGATCAGCAATAGCGAGGGTCAGCAATAGTGAGGATCAGCAATAACGAGGATCAGCAATAGCGAGGATCAGCAATAGCGAGGATCAGCAATAGCGAGGGTCAGCAATAGCGAGGATCAGCAATAGCGAGGATCAGCAATAGCGAGGATCAGCAATAACGAGGATCGACAATAGCGAGGATCAGCAATAACGAGGGTCAGCAATAACGAGGATCAGCAATAGCGAGGGTCAGCAATAGCGAGGATCAGCAATAACGAGGATCAGCAATAACGAGGATCAGCAATAGCGAGGATCAGCAATAGCGAGGGTCAGCAATAGCGAGGATCAGCAATAACGAGGATCAGCAATAACGAGGATCAGCAATAACGAGGATCAGCAATAGCGAGGATCAGCAATAGCGAGGATCAGCAATAACGAGGATCAGCAATAGCGAGGATCAGCAATAGCGAGGGTCGGCAATAGCGAGGATCAGCAATAGCGAGGGTCAGCAATAGTGAGGATCAGCAATAACGAGGATCAGCAATAACGAGGGTCAGCAATAGCGAGGATCAGCAATAGTGAGGGTCAGCAATAACGAGGATCAGCAATAGCGAGGGTCAGCAATAGTGAGGATCAGCAATAGCGAGGATCAGCAATAACGAGGGTCAGCAATAGCGAGGATCAGCAATAACGAGGATCAGCAATAACGAGGATCAGCAATAACGAGAATCAGCAATAACGAGGATCAGCAATAGCGAGGATCAGCAATAACGAGGATCAGCAATAGCGAGGGTCAGCAATAACGAGGGTCGGCGATAGCGAGGGTCGGCAATAGCGAGGGTCGGCAATAACGAGAATCAGCAATAGCGAGGGTCAGCAATAACGAGGATCAGCAATAGCGAGGGTCAGCAATAGCGAGGGTCAGCAATAGCGAGGATCAGCAATAGCGAGGGTCAGCAATAACGAGGATCAGCAATAGCGAGGGTCAGCAATAGCGAGGGTCAGCAATAGCGAGGATCAGCAATAGCGAGGGTCAGCAATAGCAAGGATCGGCAATAGCGAGGATCGACAATAGCGAGGATCAGCAATAGCGAGGGTCAGCAATAGCGAGGGTCAGCAATAACGAGGATCAGCAATAGTGAGGATCAACAATAGTGAGGATCGGCAATAGCGAGGATCAGCAATAACGAGGGTCAGCAATAACGAGAATCAGCAATAACGAGGGTCGGCAATAGCGAGGATCAGCAATAGTGAGGGTCAGCAATAACGAGAATCAGCAATAACGAGGATCAGCAATAGCGAGGATCAGCAATAACGAGGATCAGCAATAACGAGGATCAGCAATAGCGAGGATCAGCAATAACGAGGGTCGGCAATAGCGAGGATCAGCAATAGCGAGGATCAGCAATAGTGAGGATCAGCAATAACGAGGATCAGCAATAGCGAGGATCAGCAATAGCGAGGATCAGCAATAGTGAGGATCAGCAATAGCGAGGATCAGCAATAACGAGGATCAGCAATAACGAGGATCAGCAATAGTGAGGATCAGCAATAGCGAGGATCAGCAATAACGAGGATCAGCAATAGCGAGGGTCAGCAATAACGAGGGTCGGCAATAGCGAGGATCAGCAATAGCGAGGATCAGCAATAGTGAGGATCAGCAATAACGAGGATCAGCAATAGCGAGGATCAGCAATAGCGAGGATCAGCAATAGCGAGGATCAGCAATAGCGAGGATCAGCAATAGCGAGGATCAGCAATAGTGAGGATCAGCAATAACGAGGATCAGCAATAGCGAGGATCGGCAATAGCGAGGATCAGCAATAGTGAGGATCAGCAATAGCGAGGGTCAGCAATAGCGAGGATCAGCAATAACGAGGGTCAGCAATAGCGAGGATCAGCAATAACGAGGATCAGCAATAACGAGGGTCAGCAATAACGAGGATCAGCAATAGCGAGGATCAGCAATAACGAGGATCAGCAATAGCGAGGATCAGCAATAACGAGGATCAGCAATAGCGAGGGCCAGCAATAGCGAGGATCAGCAATAACGAGGATCAGCAATAACGAGGGTCGGCAATAGCGAGGATCAGCAATAACGAGGATCAGCAATAGCGAGGATCAGCAATAGTGAGGATCAGCAATAGCGAGGGTCAGCAATAGCGAGGATCAGCAATAGCGAGGATCAGCAATAGTGAGGATCAGCAATAACGAGGATCAGCAATAGCGAGGATCAGCAATAGCGAGGATCAGCAATAGCGAGGATCAGCAATAGCGAGGATCAGCAATAGCGAGGATCAGCAATAGTGAGGATCAGCAATAACGAGGATCAGCAATAGCGAGGATCGGCAATAGCGAGGATCAGCAATAGTGAGGATCAGCAATAGCGAGGGTCAGCAATAGCGAGGATCAGCAATAACGAGGGTCAGCAATAGCGAGGATCAGCAATAACGAGGATCAGCAATAACGAGGGTCAGCAATAACGAGGATCAGCAATAGCGAGGATCAGCAATAACGAGGATCAGCAATAGCGAGGATCAGCAATAACGAGGATCAGCAATAGCGAGGGTCAGCAATAGCGAGGATCAGCAATAACGAGGATCAGCAATAACGAGGGTCGGCAATAGCGAGGATCAGCAATAACGAGGATCAGCAATAGCGAGGATCAGCAATAGTGAGGATCAGCAATAGCGAGGGTCAGCAATAGCGAGGATCAGCAATAACGAGGGTCAGCAATAGCGAGGATCAGCAATAACGAGGATCAGCAATAACGAGGGTCAGCAATAACGAGGATCAGCAATAGCGAGGATCAGCAATAACGAGGATCAGCAATAGCGAGGATCAGCAATAACGAGGATCAGCAATAGCGAGGGTCAGCAATAGCGAGGATCAGCAATAACGAGGATCAGCAATAACGAGGGTCGGCAATAGCGAGGATCAGCAATAACGAGGATCAGCAATAGCGAGGGTCAGCAATAACGAGGGTCGGCAATAACGAGGATCAGCAATAGCGAGGATCAGCAATAGCGAGGATCAGCAATAGTGAGGATCAGCAATAGCGAGGATCAGCAATAGCGAGGATCAGCAATAGCGAGGATCAGCAATAGCGAGGGTCAGCAATAACGAGGGTCGGCAATAACGAGGATCAGCAATAGCGAGGATCAGCAATAACGAGGGTCAGCAATAACGAGGATCAGCAATAGCGAGGGTCAGCAATAGCGAGGATCAGCAATAACGAGGATCAGCAATAACGAGGGTCAGCAATAACGAGGATCAGCAATAGCGAGGGTCAGCAATAGCGAGGATCAGCAATAACGAGGATCAGCAATAACGAGGGTCGGCAATAACGAGGATCAGCAATAACGAGGATCAGCAATAGCGAGGATCAGCAATAACGAGGATCAGCAATAGCGAGGATCAGCAATAGTGAGGATCAGCAATAACGAGGATCAGCAATAGCGAGGATCAGCAATAGTGAGGATCAGCAATAACGAGGATCAGCAATAGCGAGGATCAGCAATAGCGAGGGTCAGCAATAGCGAGGATCAGCAATAGCGAGGATCAGCAATAGCGAGGATCAGCAATAGCGAGGATCAGCAATAGTGAGGATCAGCAATAACGAGGATCAGCAATAGCGAGGATCAGCAATAGTGAGGATCAGCAATAACGAGGATCAGCAATAGCGAGGATCAGCAATAGCGAGGGTCAGCAATAGCGAGGATCAGCAATAGCGAGGATCAGCAATAACGAGGATCAGCAATAGCGAGGATCAGCAATAGTGAGGATCAGCAATAACGAGGATCAGCAATAGCGAGGATCGGCAATAGCGAGAGTCGGCAATAGTGAGGATCAGCAATAACGAGGATCAGCAATAACGAGGATCAGCAATAGCGAGGATCAGCAATAGCGAGGATCAGCAATAGTGAGGATCAGCAATAACGAGGATCAGCAATAGCGAGGATCAGCAATAGTGAGGATCAGCAATAACGAGGATCAGCAATAGCGAGGATCAGCAATAGCGAGGGTCAGCAATAGCGAGGATCAGCAATAGCGAGGATCAGCAATAACGAGGATCAGCAATAGCGAGGATCAGCAATAGTGAGGATCAGCAATAACGAGGATCAGCAATAGCGAGGATCGGCAATAGCGAGAGTCGGCAATAGCGAGGATCAGCAATAACGAGGGTCAGCAATAACGAGGGTCGGCAATAGCGAGGGTCGGCAATAGTGAGGATCAGCAATAACGAGGATCAGCAATAGCGAGGGTCAGCAATAACGAGGATCAGCAATAGCGAGGATCAGCAATAACGAGGGTCAGCAATAACGAGGATCAGCAATAGCGAGGGTCAGCAATAGCGAGGATCAGCAATAGCGAGGATCAGCAATAGTGAGGATCAGCAATAACGAGGATCAGCAATAGCGAGAGTCGGCAATAGCGAGGGTCAGCAATAGCGAGGGTCAGCAATAGCGAGGGTCAGCAATAGCGAGGGTCAGCAATAGCGAGGGTCTGCAATAGCGAGGGTCAGCAATAGCGAGGATCAGCAATAGCGAGGATCAGCAATAACGAGGGTCGGCAATAGCGAGGGTCGGCAATAGTGAGGATCAGCAATAACGAGGGTCGGCAATAGCGAGGGTCAGCAATAGCGAGGGTCAGCAATAGCGAGGGTCAGCAATAACGAGGATCAGCAATAGCGAGGATCAGCAATAGCGAGGATCAGCAATAACGAGGGTCAGCAATAGCGAGGATCAACAATAGTGAGGATCGGCAATAGCGAGGATCAGCAATAGCGAGGGTCAGCAATAGTGAGGATCAGCAATAACGAGGATCAGCAATAGCGAGGATCAGCAATAGCGAGGATCGGCAATAGCGAGGATCGACAATAGCGAGGGTCAGCAATAACGAGGATCAGCAATAACGAGGATCAGCAATAGCGAGGGTCAGCAATAGCGAGGGTCAGCAATAGTGAGGATCAGCAATAGTGAGGATCAGCAATAGTGAGGATCAGCAATAGTGAGGATCGGCAATAGCGAGGATCAGCAATAGTGAGAATCAGCAATAGCGAGGATCAGCAATAGCGAGGATCAGCAATAACGAGGGTCGGCAATAGCGAGGATCAGCAATAGCGAGGATCAGCAATAGCGAGGATCAGCAATAACGAGGATCAGCAATAGCGAGGATCGGCAATAGCGAGGATCGACAATAGCGAGGATCAGCAATAGTGAGGATCAGCAATAGCGAGGATCAGCAATAGCGAGGATCAGCAATAACGAGGATCAGCAATAGCGAGGGTCGGCAATAGCGAGGATCAGCAATAGCGAGGATCAGCAATAGCGAGGATCAGCAATAACGAGGATCAGCAATAGCGAGGATCAGCAATAACGAGGATCAGCAATAACGAGGATCAGCAATAGCGAGGATCAGCAATAGCGAGGATCAGCAATAGCGAGGGTCAGCAATAGCGAGGATCAGCAATAGTGAGGATCAGCAATAGTGAGGATCGGCAATAGTGAGGATCGGCAATAGCGAGGATCAGCAATAGTGAGGATCAGCAATAGCGAGGATCAGCAATAACGAGGGTCGGCAATAGCGAGGATCAGCAATAGCGAGGATCAGCAATAGCGAGGATCAGCAATAACGAGGATCAGCAATAGCGAGGATCGGCAATAGCGAGGATCGACAATAGCGAGGATCAGCAATAGCGAGGATCAGCAATAGCGAGGATCAGCAATAGCGAGGATCAGCAATAACGAGGATCAGCAATAGCGAGGGTCGGCAATAGCGAGGATCAGCAATAGCGAGGATCAGCAATAGCGAGGATCAGCAATAGCGAGGATCAGCAATAACGAGGATCAGCAATAACGAGGATCAGCAATAGCGAGGATCAGCAATAGCGAGGGTCAGCAATAGCGAGGATCAGCAATAGTGAGGATCAGCAATAACGAGGATCAGCAATAGCGAGGGTCAGCAATAGTGAGGATCAGCAATAACGAGGATCAGCAATAGCGAGGGTCAGCAATAGCGAGGATCAGCAATAGCGAGGATCAGCAATAGTGAGGATCAGCAATAGCGAGGATCAGCAATAGCGAGGATCAGCAATAACGAGGGTCAGCAATAGCGAGGATCAGCAATAACGAGGATCAGCAATAGCGAGGATCAGCAATAGCGAGGATCAGCAATAGTGAGGATCAGCAATAGCGAGGATCGGCAATAACGAGGATCAGCAATAGCGAGGGTCGGCGATAGCGAGGATCAGCAATAGCGAGGGTCAGCAATAACGAGGGTCGGCGATAGCGAGGGTCAGCAATAGCGAGGATCAGCAATAGCGAGGGTCAGCAATAGCGAGGGTCGGCAATAGCGAGGATCGGCAATAGCGAGGGTCAGCAATAACGAGGGTCGGCGATAGCGAGGGTCAGCAATAGCGAGGGTCAGCAATAGCGAGGGTCGGCGATAGCGAGGGTCAGCAATAGCGAGGGTCGGCAATAGCGAGGGTCAGCAATAACGAGGATCAGCAATAGCGAGGGTCGGCGATAGCGAGGGTCGGCGATAGCGAGGGTCGGCAATAGTGAGGATCAGCAATAGTGAGGATCAGCAATAACGAGGATCAGCAATAGCGAGGGTCGGCAATAGCGAGGATCGGCAATAGCGAGGGTCAGCAATAACGAGGGTCGGCGATAGCGAGGGTCGGCAATAGCGAGGATCGGCAATAGCGAGGGTCAGCAATAACGAGGGTCGGCGATAGCGAGGGTCAGCAATAGCGAGGATCAGCAATAGCGAGGGTCAGCAATAGCGAGGGTCAGCAATAACGAGGATCAGCAATAGCGAGGGTCGGCGATAGCGAGGGTCGGCGATAGCGAGGGTCGGCAATAGCGAGGATCAGCAATAGTGAGGATCAGCAATAACGAGGATCAGCGATAGCGAGGGTCGGCGATAGCGAGGGTCGGCAATAGCGAGGATCGGCAATAGCGAGGGTCAGCAATAACGAGGGTCGGCGATAGCGAGGGTCAGCAATAGCGAGGATCAGCAATAGCGAGGGTCAGCAATAGCGAGGGTCGGCGATAGCGAGGGTCAGCAATAGCGAGGGTCAGCAATAACGAGGGTCGGCAATAGCGAGGATCAGCAATAGCAAGGACTCCCAGACATCCGATTCAGATAGAATGAATAGAAAGTAAACCGCAGCAGCGGGAACAGGATTGGGGCAATTTTAAGAAGCTGAGGAGGAACTTGTTAAATGTGAGGTGGGACTCGAGGGGAGAGGATTGTGAGTTCATGGAGAATGGCGGGGAGAAGGCTGTGCTTAATTGGTTAAAAGTGAGTCTACGAGGGCAGCACGGTGGCACAGTGGTTAGCATTGCTGCCTCAGGGCACCGAGGTCCCAGGTTCGATCCGGGCTCTGGGTCACTGTGCGTGTGGAGTTTGCACATTCTTCCTGTGTCTGCGTGGGTTTCGCCCCCACAACCCACAGATGTTTTCATAGAATTTACAGTGCAGAAGGAGGCCATTCGGCCCATCGACTCTGCACCGGCTCTTGGAAAGAGCACCCTACCCAAGGTCAACACCTCCACCCTATCCCCATAACCCAGTAACCCCACCCAACACTAAGGGCAATTTTGGACACTAAGGGCAATTTATCATGGCCAATCCTCCTAACCTGCACATCTTTGGACTGTGGGAGGAAACCGGAGCACCCGGAGGAAACCCACGCACACACGGGGAGGATGTGCAGACTCCGCACAGACATTGACCCAAGCCGGAATCGAACCTGGGACCCTGGAGCTGTGAAGCAATTGTGCTATCCACAATGCTACCATGCTGCCCGTAAATGTGCAGGGTAGGTGGATTGAACGCGCTAAATTGCCCCTTAATTGGAAAAAATGAATTGGGTAATCTCAATTTTTTAAAAACGTGAGTCCACAGCTCCTGGAAATCATACAGATTTCAGCCTCTCCTACATTTCAAAAGTTATTTAATTGGTTGTAATATAGTTTGTGACATCTCAAAAGGCATTATATAATATAATAATACAGAGGAGCGGCATGATAGCACAGTACTTAACACTGTTGCTTCACAGTGCCTGGGTCCCAGGTTCGATTCCCGGCTTGGGTCACTGTCTGTGTGGAGTCTGCACGTTCTCCCCGTGTCTGCGTGGGTTTCCTCCGGGTAAGACGTGCTGTTAGGTGAATTGGACATTCTGAATTCTCCCAGTGTACCCGAACAGGTGCCGGAATGTGGCGACTGGGGGATTTTCACAGTAACTTCATTGCAGTGTTAATGTCAGCCCACTTGTGACAATTATTATTATGATGATTATTATTACTATTATTTTATTATTATATGAATACAAATCTTTCTTTGATAGTGTAAACAATGTGATAACCAATCAGCAGCCTAATTTACATACCTTTTGATTTTTATTTCCATATAAATTATTGTCTTTTTATTAATGATGTTTTCAATTCTATTAAAAAAGCTTTTAGTTTGCAAATTGGCACAAACATTGATTTCGTTCAGTTTTTGGCCAGTAGAGGGGGCACGAGGCCACAGCTGGAGCACTCTGTGAATTCTGGTCGCCACATTACAGGAAGGATGTGATTGCGCTGGTGGAGGTGCAGAGGAGATTCACCAGGATGTTCCTGGGATGGAACATTTCAGTTATGAAGAGAGGTTGGATAGGCTTGGGTTGTTTTCGCCGGAGCAGAGAGGACTGAGGGGCGACCTGGTCGAGGTGGACAAGATTATGAGGGGCCTGGACAGGGTGGATAGGGAGCAGCTGTTCCCCTTAGTTGAAGGGTCGGTTATGAGGGGGGGACAAATTCAATGTGAGAAGGGGGACGGAGTTGGGAGGGGATGGTTGGGGGGAGAGGTGGGGGGGGGGGGGGGTTTACTTGAGTTTCCTTAATGTTACTTCAGGCAGAGGGTCAGCGCACGGAGGGTCGGCGCACGGAGGGTCAGCGCACGGAGGGTCAGCGCACGGAGGGTCGGCGCACGGAGGGTCAGCGCACGGAGGGTCGGCGCACGGAGGGTCAGCGCACGGAGGGTCAGCGCACGGAGGGTCGCCGCACGGAGGGTCGGCGCACCGAGGGTCGGCGCACCGAGGGTCAGCGCACGGAGGGTCAGCGCACGGAGGGTCGGCGCACGGAGGGTCAGCGCACGGAGGGTCAGCGCACGGAGGGTCGGCGCACGGAGGGTCGGCGCACGGAGGGTCGGCGCACGGAGGGTCAGCGCACGGAGGGTCAGCGCACGGAGGGTCGCCGCACGGAGGGTCGGCGCACCGAGGGTCGGCGCACCGAGGGTCGGCGCACCGAGGGTCGGCGCACCGAGGGTCGGCGCACCGAGGATCCACACAGCAAAATTCAATCAACATTGAAGACGGCATTGTGCTCGAGGGGGGATTTACCACAGGAACAGGAATGGCCCCACTCCTCCTCTCTGCTCCCTCTCTCCATTCACTCACTCACTCTTGCTCTCCCTCTGTCTCTCCATTCACTCTCTCGCTCTCTCTCGCTCTCTCTCACTCTGTCTCTCCATTCACTCACTCTCTATATCTCTCTCTCTCCCCATTCACTCATTATCTTACTCTCTCCCTCCCTCTCTCCTTTCACATTCACTCTCTGTTCCCTCACTCCATTCACACTCTCTCCCTGTCTCTCCATTCACTCTCTCTATCTTACTCTCTTTCTCTCTCTCTCCCCCTCTCTCTCCATTCACTCACTATCTTTCTCTCTCTCTCTCCCTCTCTTCCTCTCTCTCTCTTCATTCACTCACTCTCTATCTTACTCTGTCTCCCTCCCCCTCCCCTTTCACACTCTCTCTTTCTCTGCTCCCTCTCCTCATTCTCACACTCTCTCTCTCTCTCTGCTCCCTCTCCCCATTCACACTATCTCTCGCTCTCTCTGCTCCTTCTCCCCACTCTCTCTCTCTGTCCCACTTTCCTTTATCTATAAAGTTAGGTTTTCTCTCTCAGTGAGACGTCAGCATTTATTTTCACCATTGCTGCTTTCCAGGGGCTGATATCTGACCACTAAATGCAGCTGCTGAATTCTGTGGCACCTCTGGATGGGCCGAGTCTCCGGCAGGAAACACTGCAGCAAATCTGCACACAGCCAAGTCCCAGAAAAACAGCGAAACAAATCAATGTTCTGTGTTCGGTGTTGGTTGAGGAATAAATATTGCTGAAAACAGTTAAATGTTTTTTAAACAGTTAAACAGTTTTTTAACAGTTAAACCAGCAGCTCTGCAGATGCACTTTGAAATTGCGGCATGAGATCATTGACAGCAACCTGAAAGCAGATAGGGCCTCACTTCAATGTCCCATGGGAAGGATTGCACTTCCGGCCTTCCAGCACTCCCACCTGGATATAGGCAGTCTCTGGAGTCAGACTTCAACTCACATCGCCCTCATTCAGAATGGACTGTGCTCCCATCGGTCTGCGGCGAACAAAGACTTTACTGTTTAAATGTGCTCCTGTTGAACAGGATTTTAAATCGATGTTTGTCTAAGTTGAGCAGATTCCTATCTTCAATAACCTTGTGTTCCTGTGAATCTGATACCAACACAAACCAGGTGGAACGAAACAGTCTGAGGTCCTTTCCAAGGTCACTGTGTCTATGTTGTGCTGTGTGTGTGTGAGGAATGGGCAGTCCTTAAGGATGAGCTGTAACATCAAGAGATTAGGGATCAGGAGGAGCACGGCCATGAAGATATCGAAGTGCAAGGCTGCACCTTAGAATCGCTGCTGCGTGGGAATCAGTGTCAGTCAGTCAGCCATTATAAACAGGGCTGTTTATTCCCACAAGCTGAATCTTCATCTTTTTGTCAATTAATGGCCCACTTCCCTCTGCTCTCGGCTGTGTGGTAATACTCTGACCACAGTCCTGTCTTTGCAGTCAGTTAATACATTACTTAGGGCACCATGACCACATTCAATTTTCCACTCTGGTTCTTTCACTAATACGATTTGACGGAACCAGTGCAAAGTGTCAAGTGGCAGAACTGAATGGAGCAAACACTCGTTCCTGGGTCACAAGCAAGCAGCCGTCCTGACACGTTCCTGACCTGCCGGGAACCTGCAAAATCCAATCACTGGAGGATCTGGTTAATACTTTCCCCTTGGCCAAGGCCCCCCTGCTGATTTAGGGTCAGCTTTGGTAATCTGAATATTGTCAGTTCGCACTGAAGGTGACAAAAGTTGAGCAGATTGTGTGAGAGAGAGAGAGAAACTTTGGGTCAGGAAAGGGGCATCCCTCAGCAGCAGTGGCCTCTGGTGAGTGCGGCAGATTGGCAGCTTGTCTTCACTCACAAGGTATCCTCACCAAACACGCACATTTTACAGGATGCTGCCCTGCTCTGCGGCTGGGGGTCAATTGCAAATTTAAAAACTTTTGTCTTCATGTTACAGAACCAAGGTGAGTAATTAACAGTGAGAAACTAACAGGAATCGAATTGAAAACCTCACAGGGCCAGGGTTCCAGGTTCGATCCCGGCCCCGGGTCACTGTCCGTGTAGAGTTTGCACATTCTCCCCGTGTCTGCGTGGGTTTCGCCCCTGTCGTGTTGGGTGCTCTGCTACACAGACGAACCAACACGGTTGCGGATGGTACAACTCAGTTTTATTCCTAACAATAACAACATCTGTAAACTGGTTACTGTGGTTCGTTCATTACCCTCTAATCTGTGGATCTAGCCCTAACACTATCTTGGAGAAGCACTCAGCACATGGTGTATGTCTGAGTGGCAAGCTGTGAGCTCTGTGCCCTGAGCTGTCTCCTGCTGGAATGAATGGGAAGTGTTGTGTTCCCTGTTTTATAGTGCGTGTGCTCTTGCCTGTGATTGGCTGTGATGTTGTGCGTGTATTGATTGGTCCGTTGATCTGTCCATCAGTGTGTGTGTGTGTTTGCACTATGATGTTTATCTGAATATCATGACAGCCCCCACAACCCAAAGATGTGCAGGGTAGGCTCATTAAATTGTCCCTTAAATGGAAGTTTAAAAAAAAACCAATCTAATTGAAAAGAAGGACTATTTGGAATTTATACAGTGCCTCTTACAACCAAGAAAGTACTTTGTGAAATGTTAGAAACTGTTGTGGTATGGGCTACAAGGCAGCCATTTTATGCACAGCAAGCTCCCACAAACAGCTCCATGATCATAACCAGGTAATTTAGATGCTTTTTTTGGTTGAGGGATTACAATTGGTCAGGATATCAGGGAGAATGTCTTTTCAAATTAACGCTGTGGGATCACCTGAGTGAGCAGGTCGGGTGTCAGTTTAACATCCAATTCAGTCGACCGCTCCCCAGACAGTGCAGCACACCCTCAGTACTGCACAGGAATGTTCTGCTCAAATCCTGGAGTGAGATTTGAATCAAAGAATCCCTACAATGCAGAAAGAGGCCATTTGGCCCATCGAGTCTGCACCGACCCTTCAAATGAACACTCTTTGCCCCCTCCCCGCCTAACCCCGTAACCCCATAACCTAACCGAACCATCCCAAGACACTAAGGGGAAATTTAGCATGGCCAATCCACCTAACCTGCATGTCTTTGGACTGTGGGAGGAAACCGGAGCACCCGGAGGAAACCCACGCACACACGGGGAGAACGTGCAGACTCCGCACAGACAGTGACCCAAGCCGGGAATCGAACCTGGGACCGTGGAGCTGTGAAGCAACTGTGTTAACCACAGTGCCACCGTGTTTCCAAGGCCAGATTGAACCCGGGCCCCTGGTGCTGTGAGGAAGCAGTGCTAACCACCGTGCCGCCCTAAAGTTGAACGTACAACTTTGAGGCAATAGCTTGAATGGCAGGTCAGGCTCAAGGGGCCGAATGGCCTACTCCTGTTCCTATGAGGTCACAGATTCTAAATTGTTGAGAGGAGTATAATGGTCCCGTGTGAAGCCTCACTCGTTCTCCACTCTATCGCTTGAACTTCTGTAAAATGATCACCTTCCCCTATTCCTTCCTGTGGGTTTGCAAACTGCATGAGTAATAGTCTGACTGTTTCCACATAGCCTGACCTAAGGCAATAGAGCTGCTGTGGGTGGATGTGATTCCCCAGTTGAATGGTTGCTTCATCACTGCCCTGTGCGAATTTCATCTGATCGTACCTTGGCATATGTCCAATCTCTCAGTCTGATTCCTCAGCCCAACCACAGAAACCTTGTGGCCTGGGCCTAGTTTATTGTAGCGTCACCGGTTTGAAAAAAACCAAAGCATGATCTAATCGAATGGAGGAATAGGTTGTAAAGGCCGAAAAGCTGCCTCCTGTTCCTTTATTCCTCATGTAACAATCTTGGTGAACAATCGACAATGGACAAAATATTGGACTGAAATAACACTGCAATAGTGGTCATGAAAGAGTTAATATATTCCATGCTGATTAAGAATTCAGGTGAAATTCTGTGTCCTCTCATTTAAACAAAGAATTTAGCACTGTTTAAAATAATGTCACCCAACCTGATCTCACACATATATCTGCACTTGTCTTTGATTTCTTTCACATTCTATTTGTATCAGTCCATCATTTTTAATGATATATCAACGAATGTAAAATAAATATTTGCAGGTTCAGGAGCACAGCGATGTTAATGAGTGCCTGATGTGGGGTTTTGTGCAGTAGACCTGTTCTGAGCACATCTTTACCGTTAGCATTTCATGAACTTAAATAGCAAGTTCCTTGGTTTTGATTGCAAACGTTTTAGTGTTTGTGCTATCACTCACTTATCATTCCAACAGATTGAGCTGCAGTCCACCGGAATTTAATTTCTGCTGGCCCGTAACTTCGGAAGTCATAGCCCCCCGACACTGACTGAAAAAAGTGCCCACTTGCCTGCGTTCAAATCTCGCCAAACTGCGGTCTGAACTAGTTCCCAGCGTGGCACAGGAGGAGTGCAGCCCTGCCCTCATATGATGGGGTCAGATTGGGAACCCCCATTGAGGGCAGGCTGTGGAAGAACAGTTTTAAAGGGAAGACAGAGACAGCCCAAGGATTCCGGCTGTTATTATTAAACCACGGGTTGGTTTAGCACAGTGGGCTAAGTAGCTGGCTTGTAATGCAGAACAAGGCAGCAGCGCGGGTTCAATTCCCATACCAGCCTCCCCAAACAGGCGCCGGAATGTGGTGACTAGGGGCTTTTCACAGTAACTTCATTGAAGCCTCCTTGTGACAATAAGCGATTATAATTATCATATCATTATCATTAAAATATGTTGAAGCTTTTTTGTTCTTTTAAACAATTAATGCTATTGCTATTGTTATTGTCATTTAAATTGTAATTTTCATTTTTTATGGTTTAAGATTATTCAGTCTAAGTAAACATATGGTATTGGCTTTAAATCTATGAAACTCCTATATAAATCGGCAAAATATTATTACCTAACTTTACGTGTGGCGAACTTAAAGTATTTGTATGTTTTAATTTAAAATATGACAACTCAACATTTAGTAGGGAAGAAAAGTCAGAACTTCACAGACAATGAGTTGGATACAGGGTGTGTATTTATCTTAATCGATAAACTAATTGCTGAAACTTGAAATCCTAGTTTCTGATTGTAAAAGCCAGGAAAGGGGATAATGGTTGTTCAGATTTTGATGTATCAAAGACAATCTTGTTAACACACAATTCTGTCTGTCTGTTAACTTTCTGAGGGGTCAGATATGCAATAACATTGGTTATGCTATCAATGAACCCAACCAGTGTAAATAAGACTGTCTCCTTGCTAACACGGGGCAGCACGGTAATACAGTGGTTAGCACTGTTGCTTCACAGCTCCAAAGTCCCAGGTTCAATTCCTGGCTTGGGTCGCTGTCTGTGTGAAATCTGCACATTTTCCCCGTGTCTGCGTGGGTTTCTTCTGGGTGCATCCCACGGTCCAATGATGTGCAGGTTAGGTGGATTGGCTGCCCCACCCCAGAATGCGGGTGCTGCAGGACGGAGAATCCTGCCCCTGATTTTTCATTTCATGGATGTTTATCATCAGTATTTTTCTGCCTTGCTTACATCAAATATGTTATTTAGTTATAATTATCTAATATTCAAATGTTGTGTTTTGTTGTTTGAATAAGACATTTGCAAAAGTTTGTAAAGTTTAATAGAAAACATTTATTCACAAATATAATTTTATAAATATAAAATGTTGATACCATGTTAACATTTCAGCTGCTGCATGACATTTCATTTAATAACTACCTCGATGTTTCCAAGTTTCCTGCAATAAAATATCTTTTTTGGACTTTAACACAATGGCTCCTTGTCTTTCTGTAAATAGGGGAGTGAGACCAGAGAGGTGAGGGGTTGACTGGAGGGAGGGTTCAATGTCCAAAAGCAGCAGTTATCAGGCAATCTCGAACAACCCTTGCATCACTTGGAGCCTGGGCTTCCTCACCTGCACCAGGTGATATGTCAGCATCAGCTCCATATTGCCCATCTCCAACTCCTCCGTTTCTGATGGCAAGTCACCTTCCAGGTGAATGCTCAGTTCATGCTGAAGGGGAAAGTTATGCACACACAACACACTACAACTGTCGTGAGTTTCATCTTCACTGTTGAAGCAGTGTAACAGTTAAAGTCCGGCTTCAGATCTTCCTTCCACATTTCACAAAGGTATCCCATTGCTTCCTCGCTGAAATGCTGTCTCCTGGCACACAGCTCCTCTGACATCATTTCATATGATGTCCTTTGTCTGCACACTTTCGGGGTGCTTCCTCACCGTGCCGACATGTAGCCTGGATCCAGATTTCGAATCTGCACTGGACTCTGCAATACCTGACAGAGAGATAGTTCACATTAGCTTTCTGGGAGCTTGAATACATCAGCTAAGGCACTAAACTTTACTAGAGCATTTGAAGAAACCACTGAGGCTTGTACGGATCTCTCATCAGGGAGTCTTAAAGGACACAGCTTAAAATACATTGCAACATCCAAATGTACTGTAGCTCCGTATCAGCTGGTGCGCTTTCAGCACACATGTCTGTGCGTCGGGACTTCCGTATAGCCCCGACGCCAATGAGCGGCATACGATCTATGCACCCCAGATGATTGTATGGACGTTATGAGATGCTGTCATTTTGCCAAATGTGGCAATTTTAATCACCGCTCTTGAACTTTTGGGCTGAACTAGCGCGATTCCAGTTAAGTACACATTGGCCATGCGACATCCTGTGACATTGAAAAACCCGCCAGCAGTACCATCATTGGCTCGGCCCTTTCTAATCACAGTGAATATTTTAATAAAAACTTGGGTGAAGAGCTGGTGAGCACCAGTCTGCCACTGCTGCTGATTGGGTTGGGAGAAATGTGCAGTGAACTTAGAGAGAGAGAGACACACACAGGAGTAGGGTCCAGAGTGATACGAAATCTTTAGTGGGAGCAAAATGCAGCTGTAAATGTTGAGAACAAGGAAGCAATTTTGTGTAGGTTAAAAGAGGGTCAGACAGGGGTGCATTATTCCATTTGCATGGTGAAAATATTCTTAGAGAGCTCAAAGACCTCCCCGGTTATAAGTTGGAGATGACAACTTTAACAATATAAGACTTGCTGATATCACCATGGTTGTTGCCAACTCTGAAGAGCAACTGTGAAAGATGTTGGATAAAGCAGTGAGTGGAAAAGAAAGGGCTCAGCATAAATTGTAAGAAATCAAAATGTCCAGCTGGGCCCCAAAAAATTTCTACCAGAATGAAAATCACAGTGGGAAGAATGAAAAGGTCGCACAGGTAGACGAGTTTAGTTATCTCGGGCGTATCGGACAGTAAGTGCGGCATGGTAGTACAGTGGTTAGCACTGTTGCTTCACAGCTCCGGGGTCCCAGGTTCGATTCCCGGCTTGGGCCACTGTCTGTGTGGAGTCTGCACGTTCTCCCCGTGTCTGCGTGGGTTTCCTCCGGGTGCCCCGGTTTCCTCCCGCAGTCCAAAGACGTGCAAGTTAGGTGAATTGGACATTCTGAATTCTCCCTCAGTGTACCCGAACAGGCGCCGGAGTGTGGCGACTGGGGGCTTCTCACAGTAACTTCATTGCAGTGTTAATGATTATTATTAATGATTATTATAAGTACGACCAAGGAATATGGTGCACGAAATAAGAAATCATGATTCAGAAAATGTGATGCTGGTGGGAAAGCTCGATGGGGAAAGACATCGAGGTCAACAAAGATCTTTTTAAAGAGCCTCGCAGGCTGGATGAATTTACCACCAACAAAGATGATTCACGTCTCCCAGAACAGGATTAACA
The DNA here is from genome assembly GCF_047496885.1 of Scyliorhinus torazame. Lineage (NCBI taxonomy): Eukaryota > Metazoa > Chordata > Chondrichthyes > Carcharhiniformes > Scyliorhinidae > Scyliorhinus > Scyliorhinus torazame. The sequence continues at coordinate 5,761,284 of NC_092734.1, read as the reverse complement.
CGGAACTCCATTGTTGGCAACACCCTTTCAGGGCTTTCTAACTGGAGAGAGACTCTCCCTGTATTATGTGAAGTTGAATCCCACCTGCTCAGTTTTAGCCCAGTCCTTTACCTCTTTTCACAACTCCCTTTGATCCTCTGATGAATGAGCAATTAGAAATAGTCAGCATTGATTTCAAGAATAAAAATCTTGCTCGACAGCCTCAGAGTTCCTTGAGGCACATTTTGATTTGATTCTGCCTCGCTCCCTGTCCAAAATGAACACGACTGGCCCCAAGACTGAACTCTCTGCCTCAACACTGCCAAAACAAAAACAGCTCTTAACCCCTCACCTTCGTTTTCTCCCCTCTAATCAATTACTGACCCAGTTTCCTGAATTCCGCATCTCATCAGTTTCTTCACTCACCGCGGTTCCCTCATTTGCTAAACCTGTTACCTCCTCAAGGAACTCTGAAGCTGTCGAGCAAGATTTTTATTTTTGAAATCAATGCTGTCTATTCCTAATTGCTTCTGGAAATGTGACAGCTACATTCTCCCCGTGTCTGCGTGGGTCTCACTCCCACAATTTTCCCTTAATTGGAAAAATGAAACAAAAATGTAGAATGCGATCGCGTTACCCCTAATTTAACCTGAAGATGTGCCCCAGTAATTGACTTTTCCACACTGGGAAAAACGTCTGACTATCCACCCTGTCCATGCCCCTCATAATTTTGAACCCACCTGCATTTAGTTTCTCCATCATGGTTAGGAGTCTACTTCTCAGAGGCTACCTTTCAATGTTTTCTACCTTCTTTATTTATTCATGGCATTTTGAACATTTCTTTTTATCAATGAAGCATATTTATTCTGACCCTTCTCTGGAGGCACAGTGCCCTGCAGCCCCTCAGCTAGATTGTGGTCGGTCTGTATCTTTATTCCCTGATACCTGTTCTACCTCGTGTGGACTAACTCCTCCCTCACCTCAGTCAACTCAGAACAATCGGCCCCTGTGCAATCTGGTGTTTTCATTTTGGTGTCGTGTTTTTCTCCTTTAAGGTTCGACCTCAAACCTGACCCTGCCGTGATCACTGCTCTCAAGCTCCTCGTCCAGGTTCAGAGTATCTCCCGGATCTTTCTCATTCCTCATGACCATACTGAACCACTTGTCATCTGACTAACATCCTGCTCGACAAAGGAAATGCGCACACCCACTCCCTCCTCTCCACTTACTCACTCAGGAGGCAATTAAAAAAATCTCTCAGCAATAATTTTGTCATTTCTAACTCAGCCCTCTGATTTCCTCTTGCTTGGGAAGTTCCTACGTCAAGTGGTGTTTTAAGATACTTAATAAAATGTGCCATTACTCCCATCAACATGAACACCAATAACAGATAAGTGTTGGTGCAGATGTTGGTTTCCTTGTCATTTCTCTTGATGTCGCACAGTAAATCTCCTGGGCCGTTAGAAATGTTTTCAATCTCTTGCTGATTGATTTTCAGAGCAGAGCCCAGGAGTTGTGAGGAAGACACATGGTAGAAAATCCCTCATTCATCAGCCCTGCCACGTGTTGTATTTCACATGAGCTGCCATGAGAGCAGATGTTTCATAGGTATTGGTTTCCTAGCCCCAGTGAGAATTTCACTCAATCCCTTCTCCCCTCCTTGCAGCCCCCCCCAATTGCGTGCCCACCTCTGCAAAGCCTCACTGCACTGTCAACATCATCGTCCTCCATGTTGGCGTCAAGTAAATCTTAGCGAGGGACTGGCTGTCTCGGAACTACCAACGTCCTTCTGTTGCTTTCTTCAGCAAGGCACACCAAATTTTGCCAAATTCACTCTCTTTGTTACGATTAATTAAAAATTGGCCAGCATTCAGCGAGTGAAGAAGGTGCAACCTCCAGAATTGTTCTTGAATTTATGCAATTCCACAGCTGACTTTGCACAAACATCACCTCCGCCTTATACTTCCTGTTGGGATTATAAACACCGCTCCATGACCTCCGAACATTCCAAAGTGTTTCTCACTGGGGTGTACTCCCTCACTGTAAGAGGAAGCAATCTTGCTGGATTTACACATGGACTGCCCATTCAACTTGCTGTGAGGAGTTAGGGCTGGAAATGAAGTACCCTATTGATGAGTGATAATCGTGAACTCATCCTCTCTGGCCCGGAAAAGGAGCAAGTTAAAACGGGGAGTCTCTTCCTGCAGTTGGTCAGTAAATATTTAATTTTTGAATATTCTTCTTACTTTTTCATTCTGTCGCTAATTTCCGAGTCTGACCTTACTTTCTCTCGATGTAATTTACGTCTGCCTGAGTTTTCCTCCTCCATCGTTCCTCTCTTTCTTCCTCAAACCTCGAAGCTCACTGATTGAGGAGACAATCATTCACTGATACCCTAGATTCCCCAGCACACTGTTATCAATTCACACTCCCAGTCAAAAGTTGGACAGGGAGGGAGAAACAGCCCAACTAACGGGCAGCTCAACGAGATGTACTGCTCAGGCAAGGTTCAGCCCCCAAATTCACCTTTGCCCCGAGAGGCTGACACATCACCTGGCAAATCTGTAGTTGAACCTTGACCAGAGGAGATTAAACTCCACCAAACCAGACAGCCTCTCCTTCCTGGCATCCTCCATTAACTGATGGTTTTTTTTTTGGCAGTTTTCCCTGCCTTATTTATTCTGTGATCAATTACTGTGTCCATTTGTTCTTCCGTTTAGCCTAAATGGATCTTAAAACACTTTTTAGTGGTGCGCCAACTGAATAATATTCAATCCCCATTAGGTGTTGGAGCATTGGGCAGCTGAATGATCAATTGTGAGTGAATCATATTGCACACGCATCTCTGAAAGCTTTGCTGTGTGTCATGATGTAATTCTGTAGCTTTTATCTGACACACAAATATGCCAGAGTGCTTTATGTAATTATGGTTTTGCCAGCTGTAAAGATTTGCTTTAATCATTTTTGGGCCTGAGGTACACCCAGATATAAATCTCACTCTGTGGTTTCGCTCTGTGGTTTTGTCAGATTCTCAGCTGAGGGGTTCAGGACAATTCAATTCAAGGCACCGGTTTATCCCACTCATCGACCGAGCCTGGAACAATGACCTCCTTCCTGGCAACATCAAATTGTGTACACGTCTGTCCATACCTCCTCACCACCTGTAACTAACGTGTCTCCTCCCGATTGCCTTCTGTAACACATGTCTTCTCATTTCCCTCACAATCTGTAGCATGCATGTCCCATGTCTGTTAAGAGATGGATGATATACCAATCCAAATTTTCATTTCTTGCCAGGACGAAATAATTTCCCCAAAAGCTGAGGTGTGCTGTAATTGCACATCAAGCCTACAGGTGGCAGCACTACTCTCTGAACTGAAACTCCATGTCATTTCAAAGAAAAATGATTTTCCACTTCCAGGATTTCAGGACTATATTAATGGCCCAGGTTTGGCTGGAATGAGGCAACTTGCTGCATGCCCGATCAGTGCACCATTGCAAACTTGTGTGAGCACGTTTGGGTTTAAACACCTTGAGATGTAATGCAAGTCGATACTGACACATCAAGGTTAACTGGGCTAAATTGTTTATTGCCACAATCAACCAGATTAAAGAATTGAGGAATAAACAGTGCAAGGATTGAGATAAGTGTAAATTAGAATGTGTGAATTCAGTCAAATCAGGCCTTCTCCTGAGAGGGGAGGTCAGCTGTGTTAAGCATCGCCTGGTGTGGCCCAGGACCGGCGCTCTGGTCTGACAATCACTGCTGCATTTACGGCACAGGGAGACTGTGGGCTGAGAAGGTGCACAGGGAGACTGTGGGCTGAGAAGGTGCACAGGGAGACTGTGGGCTGAGAAGGTGCACAGGGAGACTGTGGGCTGAGAAGGTGCACAGGGAGTCTGTGTGCTGAGAAGGTGCACAGGGAGTCTGTGTGCTGAGAAGGTGCACAGGGAGACTGTGGGCTGAGAAGGTGCACAGGGAGACTGTGGGCTGAGAAGGTGCACAGGGAGACTGTGTGCTGAGAAGGTACACAGGGAGTCTGTGTGCTGAGAAGGTGCACAGGGAGACTGTGAGCTGAGAAGGTGCACAGGGAGACTGTGGGCTGAGAAGGTGCACAGGGAGACTGTGAGCTGAGAAGGTGCACAGGGAGTCTGTGGGCTGAGAAGGTGCACAGGGAGTCTGTGTGCTGAGAAGGTGCACAGGGAGTCTGTGGGCTGAGAAGGTGCACAGGGAGTCTGTGGGCTGAGAAGATGCACAGGGAGACAGTGGGCTGAGAAGGTGCACAGGGAGACTGTGGGCTGAGAAGGTGCACAGGGAGACTGTGAGCTGAGAAGGTGCACAGGGAGACTGTGAGCTGAGAAGGTGCACAGGGAGACTGTGGGCTGAGAAGGTGCACAGGGAGTCTGTGGCTGAGAAGGTGCACAGGGAGTCTGTGGGCTGAGAAGGTGCACAGGGAGACTGTGGGCTGAGAAGGTGCACAGGGAGACTGTGGGCTGAGAAGGTGCACAGGGAGTCTGTGGCTGAGAAGGTGCACGGGGAGACTGTGGGCTGAGAAGGTGCACAGGGAGACTGTGGGCTGAGAAGGTGCACAGGGAGACTGTGGGCTGAGAAGGCGCACAGGGAGACAGTGTGCTGAGAAGGTGCACGGGGAGACTGTGGGCTGTGAAGGTGCACGGGTTTACTGGCCTCTGTTTTCTCTGAGCCCTCTTCTCCACCAGTTGATCTTTACGTTTCTGCTCACCTCCCCCAGTGAGCTGCACGGTAGCACAGGGTTAGCACAGTCGCTTCACAGCGCAGGGTCCCAGGTTCGATTCCCGGCTTGGGTCACTGTCTGTGCGGAGTCTGCACATTCTCCCTGTGTCTGCATGGATTTCCTCCCACAAGTCCCAAAAGGCGTGCTGTTAGGTGAATTGGACATTCTGAATTCTCCCTCTGTGTACCCGAACAGGCACCGGAATGTGGCGACTCGGGGATTTTCACAGTAACTTCATTGCAGTGTAAGCCTACTTGTGACAATAAAGATGATTATTATAGTACCCTTCCAGCGGTTGGCCTCCAGAGGTCACGGCCATCTCAACTGACTCCTTCTGGTCTGTCTCACTGTCCACCTTCTTCATCTCTCACTTGGAGATGTAGCAGAGGGATGAATGTCCAGGAGGCCGTGACCCAGTGGCCAGCTGACCACACAGAAGATCTTTGGCTATACCGCCATCATCCGTCCATTTTTGGCTTTGTAATGATGAAATTCTTACACTTCAGGATCTCAGAATTGGTGGCGCTGTCCTGCTGACGGTTGTGGTGGGTGTGTCTGAGGCAGCAAAGGTGGAAACGGTTCTCAGCTTTTCCTCTTGTCTGGCATCAACTGTCCAAACGTCAACATTGGAGAAATGCACTGAGGATGCAGACTTGTCCGACTCACAGTTTGACAACCTTGGTTCTTGTTACTCCAAAAATCGGATATAGCAAGAGAAATAAAGAGATGGAAGAAAGATTGGATTAAGGGATAGAAAGAAAAAAAACAAAGGACAAATAATAAAAAGTATTACATTTTAAATTTTCAATTTTTAAAATCTCAAACAACAATTCACAACGTAAAGGAAAGAGACTCCATGCTCACTGTTTTCTTACACGAGTAATTGCTGGACTGAGCCTTCTGTGCACTTTCATTAATGGGCAATGAATGAGCAAATTGAGCAACTTGATGTGGAGGATGAAAGCAAGTTACTTCTTTAAAATTCATTTTTACAGGATGCGGGGTTGGCATGGTAGCACAGTGGTTAGCACTGTTGCTGCACAGCGCCAGAGACCCAAGTTCGATTTCCGGCTTGGGTCACTGTCTGTGAAGCATCTGCACGTTCTCCCCGTGACTGCGTGGGTTTTCTCCTGGTGCTCCGGTTTCCTTCCATAAGTCCCGAAAGACGTGCCGTTCGGTGAATTGGACATTCTGAATTCTCACTCTGTGTACCCAAACAGGCACCGGAGTGTGGCGACTAGGGGCTTTTCACAGTAACTTCATTGCAGTGTTAATGTAAGCCTACTTGTGACATTAATAAAGATTATTATAGGGCATCACTGGCTAGACAAGCATTTGTTGCACAATCCCTAATTGCCCTTGAGAAGGTGTTAGTGAGCTGCTAACTTGAACCGCTGCAGTCCTTGCTGTGTAGGTACACCTACTGTGCTGTTAGGGAGAGAGTTCCAGGACTTTGACCCAGGAACAGTGAAGGAGCGGCGATATATTTCCAGGTCAGGATGGTGTGTGACTTGGAGGGGAACCTCCAGGTGCTGATGTTCTCAGGAATCTGCTGCTCTTGTCCTTCTAGATGGTGGTGGTTGTGGGTTTGGAAGGTGCTGCCTAAAGAGCCTTAATAAGTTCCTGCAGCGCATCTTGTAGATGGTACACACGGCTGCCACTGTTCATCGGTGGTGGATGTTAAGTAATGGATTAAGAGACATTGCAATTACTTGTCTCATTTATGTTAAGTATCCATTAATTGACATTGATATGTAAAGGGGCTTCAGGTGGCCTCTGTCGGGTGATGTATCGTTCGAGTTTTGTGCAAAGGCTGTTGGAATGAAATAAATGTGTGTTTGTGAAAAAGGAACAGAACTTTAGACTCTTCATATCACAGCAACAAAAACGTCGAACAATTGGTAGCAGAGGATGGTTGCTGTGTAAATGTGAAGGGTTGAAAGATACAACTTTTCCAGATCAAACCAAGGAGTGAGTGAGAAGGAAAAAAAAAAAGGGATACATGGCTGAACCCAGGATAAAGATGGCTGGATATGACTATCCTCCCTTATTTTCTGAAAGGGAATCGTACGACCAATGTACGACCAATGGAGAAGTGCAGTAGTTATGTGGATTAAGGTAACTGCTTTGGGAAAGAGAAAACAAGGTATGGCATTGGCTCTTTCTCTACCATATGGCAGTAAAATCTGAAACAAAGTGCTTTCTGAGCTGGAATTGGAAGAGTTAGACTCAGAAGAAGGTCTGGAGACTTTATTACATTATATGGATAAGATTTATAAGAAAGATGACTTGTTAAGTGCGTATGAAGCATGGTCGGATTTTGATAAGTTCCGGAAAATGGAGGATATCTCCATGGAAGACTATATAATGGAATTTGGCAGACTATATAAAAGGCTGCAGAAACACAACCTGGAATTCCCACAGCCTGTGTTGGCCTTTAAATTACTTGACTGCGCTAGAGTGAGCAACATGGATAGGCTCCTGGGTTTGACAGGAGTTCAGTTTACGGATGAGGATACCTTATTTGAACAGATGACAAAAGCTTTACAAAAGTTTCTGGGGAAACATTCGATTCCGATGGCTCTGATGACCCAAAGAGGTCAGCCTGCAATAAGGCAGAATATGGAAGATACACTACTAACAGGATGGCGAAATCATATGGCTACGAACAGGGCTCAAGACTATAGAAGGAGACCGAGACAAGGAAATTATGAAGACAGAAACCCAGTTAGAACCTACAATAGGAAGATGAACCCCAGAAATGCATGGGGCATGATAAATCGATGTTTTCGATGTGACTCTCAATACCATTATGCTTTCAACTGTCCAACTCGTTATGATAGAGTGTTTGAAGTGACACATGACACGGAAGAGTCAGAAGAGGAAAAAGATAGTGACCAGAAAGAAGGCATTGTCCTATTGACGAGCAGTTTTACGCCGGTAATGAGGGTGTTGGTTGCAGAATCCTTCAACTGTGCTGTATTGGACAGTGGCTGCACATCTACTGTGTGTGGAATTGACTGGTTAAAATGTTACCTGGACTCTTTGAATGCTGAAAATCGTAACAAGGTTAAGGAATTTGAAAGTTCCACAAGTTTCAGGTTTGGGGATGATAATACTCTGAAGTCGCTGAAAAGAGTGGTGATCCCTTGCAATATTGCCGGAGTGAATCATTTCATTAGCACGGATGTTGTATCAAGTGAGATACCTTTGCTTCTGAGCAGACCATCGATGAAGAAAGCACACATGAAACTGGATATGGAACAGGATAAGGCAACAGTTTTTGGAAAGACGGTGGACTTACAATTTACACAGTCGGGATACTATTGTATTCCATTACTGACAAATAATATTTCAAGTAGAGTGGTTAAGGATGTGTTAATGGCAGTTGAAAATGGGACTTTAGCTGATAAAAAGCTTGTGGTATTAAAACTGCAGAGGCAATTTGCACATCCGTCTCCTCGGAGGCTGAAAAATTTATTAAAGGATGCAGGGGTAAGTGATGACGACTATACTAAACTGATAGAACAGGTTAGTGACCGCTGTGAAGTTTGTAGAAAGTACAGAAGGACACTAGCATGACCGATAGTAACCCTACCTTTGGCCAGGGATTTTAACGACATTGTGGCCATGGACCTTAACATCTGGGATAAAGCAAATAATATATTTATTTTGCATTTTGTAGATTTAGCAACCAGATTTAGTCAATCAATGATTGTACGAAGTAAAGAAAAGAGAGTAATTCTGGATCAAATCGTGGAAAAATGGATAGGAACAGGAATGGGTTCACCGGCAAAATTCCTTACGGACAATGGGGGAGAATTTGCGAATGATGAGTTTAGGGATGTGTGTGAAAACATGAATATCAGAGTTATGAATACGGCTGCAGAAAGCCCATTTAGTAATGGCGTCTGTGAAAGAAATCATGCTGTCATCGATGACATGCTTCGGAAAATTTTGGCAGATCGACCAAATTGCAGGCTAAATTCAGCTTTAGCATGGGCAGTACATGCAAAGAATTCATTGCAGATGGTTGGGGGCTATAGTCCTTATCAATTAGTGTTTGGTAGAAATCCTAAAATTCCGTCCATTTTGGATGACCAGCCTCCAGCTTGGGAGGGGACTACAATTAGCTCTGGTTTTGCTGAACATTTAAATTCATTACATAGCAGTAGAAAAGCTTTTTTGGAAGCAGAGGTCTCTGAAAGAATTCGCAGAGCTTTAAGACATAACGTATGGCCATCAGATGCCGTTTTTCAGCAAGGAGGCATGGTATGCTATAAGAGAGACAATTCTAATGAATGGAAAGGCCCAGGGAAGATCATAGGCATAGATGGCAAAACAATTATTTTGCAACATGGTAATCAAACTGTTTGGGTACATTCATCAAGGATATTGGGTACAGATTACAAATTTTCAAATTTAGACAGAGCAGACAGACATGACGAGGAACCAGAGTCATCTGGTACTCATGTGTTACATAACTATGAGGACTGATTAAATGATATAGACAGGGTTTCTGTGGAGGAACACAACACTTCTGGTGAATTAAAACAGGCCATTTTTCCGAAAGGGCAACTGCCAAAAGTTGGTACAAAAGTGACATACTTGTCTGAAGGGGTCTAGTCAATGGAAGGATGCAACTGTTATTAGTAGAGCAGGGAAGGCCACTGGAAAGTATAAACATTGGTTGAATGTACAGCATTCAGGGGAAGGAGTCAAGACAATGGATTGGGAAAACGAAGTTCAAAAATGGAGGGCACAGAAACGCAGTGCCAGTTCAGATAGTACATCGGATAATGAACATGTCCGCAGGAAAAGGTAGAGAACTATTGAAAGGACATCCCACAGCAGAAGGGAAAGATCAAGCAGTAGCAGTACAGAATGAGATACCAGGCGGGAGAGGGGACGTAGGTTGTCAAGATCTCGGAACACGAGTAAGACTACGAATACTAATAGGAGTAGAAGCCCACATGCATGTGAGATTTTGGTGGCTTCAAATAAATTAGATGAAAATGTTATTAAAGAAGCTAAACAGCAAGAATTGCATAGTTGGAGTAAATTTGGGGTATACACGGAAGTACCGGATAGGGTACAAAGAGCTCTATCCCACAGATGGATTTGCATGGAAAAGGTTCTTCCAGATGGAACTTATAAGGCAAAAGCCAGGCTTGTGGCAAGGGGATTTGAAGAAAACTTAGAAGATCAGGATTTAAGGGTAGATTCACCTACAGCAGGAAAGGTTATTTTAAAGATATTCTTGGCTCTATTAGCCACAAAGGCATGGGAATGCAAATCTATAGATATAAAAGCTGTCTTTTTGCAGGGGCATCAGCTCCAGAGAGACATTTTTCTCCGTCCTTCCAAAGAAGCAGCTAACACAGAAGGGGTACTCTTGAAGTTGAACAAATGTGTATATGGATTAAATGATGCATCTAGAGTCTGGTATTTTTCGGGAAGGTCAGTTTTGTTAAAGTTAGGCTGTTGCCAGTTGAAAGCAGATCCTGCAATGTTTTACTGGCACTATAAAGGAAATCTTTCTGGCATCTTTATAATGCATGTCGATGATTTTTTGTGGGGTGGGACTAGTGATTTTGAAGCTTTTGTAATCTCTGGTTTGAAGAAAGAATTCAGGGTTGGAAGTCAGGCTTCCGGTACATTTAAATATATTGGACTGGAAATTGGACAGACTAAGTTAGGGGCAACTTTACATCAGCAATCTTATTTGGAAAGCATCACCCCAACAGCAATTAGTCGTGGCCGAGCTTCACAAAAAGACACAATGGTTTCAAAGATAGAAAAAGAGCAACTGCGAAGTTTAATTGGGCAACTGAACTGGTTAGGTAGACAGACTAGACCGGACATGAGTTTTGATGTCTTAGAGTTGAGTACAAAAATGAATGATCCCAAAGTGGAAGACATAATAAGAGCAAATAAAGCGTTGGCCAAACTAAAAATGCCGGAGTGTGTTTTGAAGTTCCCGGTTTTAGGTGACCTTAAGCACTTGAAACTCATAGTTTATAGTGATGCGTCCTACGCAAATTTATGTGATGGGGTTTCAAGCGCAGGAGGTTTTATAATTTTCCTTTCGGGGAACAATGGTAAATGTTGCCCGCTTGTGTGGGAAACAATTAAAATAAGGAGAGTGGTAAAAAGCACTTTGGCTGCTGAGACGTTAAGCCTTGTAGAGGCGGTGGATATGGCCTTTTATATAAGTATGATATTGAGAGAAATTTTGGGATTAGGGGATTTGGGTAATATACCTATTGACTGTCACATTGACAATAAATCCCTGTGGGAAAATGTGCACTCGACAAAACTTTGAAAAGAGGTTACGGATAGACATCGCTAGTTTGAAGCAGATGTTGGACAGAGGGGAGATAACAAACATTTAATGGGTCGACAGGACGTATCAACTGTCAGACTGTTTTACGAAAAGAGGGGCGAGTTCACAGAAACATTTGGATATTGTTAATGAAGGTGCTTGTTTCTGTGACTGGTTTTTTTTTTCTTTCTCGTCCAAACAAAAAGTGGGTCGGAGAATGGCCGTTGGCCGCCGTGAATCCCGCCCCCGCCGGTTTCCGAAGTCTCTGGCACCGGATATTCGGCGGGGGCGGGAATCGCGGCGCGCCGGTTGGCGGGCCACCCCCCGCGATTCTCCGGCCCGGATGGGCCGAAGTCCCGCTGATAAATTGCCTGTCCCGCCGGCGTGGATTAAACCACCTTTTGAACGGCGGGACAAGGCGGCGCGGGCGGGCTCCGGGGTCCTGGGGGGGGCGCGGGGCGATCTGGCCCCGGGGGGTGCTCCCACGGTGGCCTGGCCCGCGATCGGGGCCCACTGATCCGCGGGCGGGCCGGTGCCGTGGGGGCACTCTTTCCCTTCCGCCTCCGCCACGGTCTCCACCATGGCGGAGCGGAAGAGACTCCCTCCACTGCGCATGCGTGGGAAACTGTCAGCGGCCGCTGATGCTCCCGCGCATGCGCCGCCCCGAGATGTCATTTCCGCCAGCTGGCGGGGCGGAAATCCCTCCGGCATCGGCCACCAGTACCAGATGAGATGTGTTTGAGGATACTGGGGCAAGTAGGATGTGGTCAGGTCTGGAGGGTGTGGTCAGGTCTGGAGGGTGTTAGCCATGAGGAGAGGTTGAACAAACTCGGATTGTTTTCGTTGGAAAGACGGAGGCTGAGGGGAGACCAGATTGAGGTCTACAAAATTATGAGAGGCCGAGACAAGGTGAAAGCTTTTCCCCAGGGTGGAAGACTCAATTCCAAGGGGGCACAGGTTAAAGGTGAGAGAAGGAAGTGTGGTGATATACATCACTGTAAGTACACAAAGGGTTAATGTACATACACCACACCTAGCTAGACACTAGAGGGAACACCAGAGACATGACACACAGACAGTCAACCAATAGGTCAGTAAGATAGGACACGACCAATGGGCATTCAAGATACACACAGAGTTGACACTGCCACAGGGGGGCATTACACCAACCCATATAAAAGGACACATCACATATGCTCAGTCTCTTTCCAGTGGAGACTCTCGGTGAGTACAGACACAGGGTTGATCGAACATCACACCCACCACGTGGATTGTAGCAGACTGGTTCATCAATCTGAGTAGCTATAGCAGGATTAACAGTAGCGTCGAATACAAGTAGGAGAATTGTTAATAGTTTAATAAACGTGTTAAAGCTATCTCCAAGTCTGAACCTTCCTTTGTCAGAGTGCACATCAAGGAAGCAGCTTACGCTACGACAAGAGCATAACAGAACAGGAAGGTTTAGGGGAAATGTGCGGGGAAGGCTTTTCACACAGAGTGGTGGGTGCCTGGAACGTGTTGCCAGTGGAGGGGGTGGAGGCAGGCACAATAGCAATGGTTAAGATGTATCTTGATAGACACATGAACGGGTGGGGAATGGAGGGGCACAGATCAATTGGGCACCAAGTAGGTCTAAATAAGGAATCTGGATCGGCGCAGGCTTGGTGAGCCGAAGTGCCTGTTCCTGTGCTGTAACGTTCTTTGTTCTTGTTCTCGAGGTGGAAACTGTAGGGGCACTGTCTATAATCTTCCAATTCTCCTTGGATGCAGGAGTGGTGCTAAAGGATGAGAAAATGTTGTACCCTCGTTCAAAAAAAGTTTGTAAGGATAAACTCTACAACTACAGGCCAGTCAGCCTAACCTCAGTGGTAGAAAATGTTTTAGACATTATAACTTGGGGCCATATTAACAGACACTTGGACAATTGTGGGCTAATTAAGGAAAGCCAGCACAGATTTGTTGAAGGCAAAACATATTTAATTATGATGTGGAGATGCCGGTGTTGGACTAGGGTGGGCACAGTAAGACGTCTCGCAACACCAGGTTCAAGTCCAACAGATTTGTTCCGAATCACTAGCTCAGACCCGAGGAAGGAGCTGCGCTCCGAAAGCTAGTGATTCGAAACAAACCTGTTGGACTTTAACCTGGTGTTGTGAGACTTCTTACCATATTTAATTAAGTTGATTGAGTTTTAAAAAAAACCGACAGAGAGTTTATGAGGGTTATTCAGTTGACGAATGTGTGCAGGGACTTTCAAAAGCTGTTTGATAAAGTACCACAGAATAGGCTTGCCAGCGAAGCTCATTGGGATACAAGGGACAGGGGAAAGCATGGATACAGAATTGGCTGAGTGACAGGAAACTGGAGACTAACGGGTGAGCTGGAGAAAGGTTTCTGGTGGGATTACCTAACGATCAGTATCAGAGCACTGCTTTCCTTGATAAGTAAGTGACCCAGGCGTGAGTATACAGAACACATATATAGAAAATATTCAAGTTACACAGAGCCTGGAGGTACGGTGAACTGTGAGGAGGATAGTGATAGATTTCAAGAGGAAATAGACAGGCTGGTGGAGTGGGCAGACAAGTAGCAGATATAATTCAATGCAGGGAGATGTGAAGTTATGTTATTTGATCGGAAGTATGAAGAAAGGCAACATATAATAATGGGTACAATTTAGAAGGTGAAGCAGGAACAGAGAAAGCTGAGGAGTATATGTTCGTAAGTCATTGAAGATGACAGGGCAGGTTGAGGAAGCAGTTAATGAAGCATGCATCACCCTAAGCTTCATTAATAGAGGCTGAGAGTACAAATGCTCATAATAGGAACATAGGAACAGGAGTAGGCCATTCAGCCCCTCGAGCCTGCCCTGCCATTCAATGAGATGATGGCTGCTCTGTGACCTAACCCGATATACCTGCCTTTGGCCCATATCCTGTAACATCTTTAAAATACTGGTTCAGTCTCAACTGGAGTATTGTTTTGTGCTGTGGGCACCATATTTTAGAAAAGTTGCGAATGCATTAGAGAGAGTGCAGAAAAGCTTCACGAGAATGGCTCCCGGAATAAGTAGATAGATTGGAGAAACTGGAACTGTTTTCCGTGGAGAAGAGAAGGTTGAGAGGAGAGTGATAGAGGTCTGATGGAGGTGTTTGAAATCATGAGGGGTCTGGACAGTATGGATAGGGAGAAATTATTCTCCGTTGGTGGACGGATTGAGAATCTGAGGACATTGTTTGAAGGTGATCAGCAAAAGAGGCTATGCTGACAGGAGGAAAATCTTTCTTGGCGTAGTGGGCGATTAGGATCTGGAACGCACAGAGACTGGAGGAAGGGTGAATCACGGATTTCAAAAGGGAATCAGATAAACACCTGAAGACAAATAGATTCTGGTGAAAAGACTAACTGAGTTGCTCCTGTTGAGAGCTGAGACAGAATATAGTGCAGGAACCATTCTTGGATTTTATGTTGTTCGTTAAACAGCAACAGAAGTAACCTTTCCAGGAAATCCTTGATAGAAGATTACTGAAAGTATGGTGGGCTGGTCAGCCTTCTTTAAAAACCCCGTGTCCATTTGTTTTAAGAAGTGCAGTTTCATCAGAACCACACAGTTCCATATTCTAATCATTGACCGAAATGCCCATGTGCAGGATGGATGTGGTTTGGGACATTATCGTGCACCAACCTCTGTGACCTGTGGAATAGACGGCCAGGCTTTGTCACAAATTCTGAATCGCTGGATTTCTTTGCGGTCGGGAGGGAGGGTTTATTATGTTTTGGTGAGTCAGGCAGAATGGTTTTGGGGTGTCAGTGTTTTAGAAACGGGTTGCGCAATGTCAACATCCTGGGGGTTTCCACTGATCACAAACTGAACTGAATTAGTCATAATAATACTGTGGCTACAAGAGCAGGTCAGAGGATGGGAATCCTGTCACTCACCTCCTGCCTCCCCAAAGTCAGTCTACCATCTACAAGTCAGGAGTGTGATGGAATACTCTCCACTTGCCTGGATGAGTGCAGCTCCAATAACAGCCAAGAAGCTCAAAACCATCCAGGACAAAGCAGCCCACTTGATTGCTTCCCCCTCCACAAACATTCAAACCCTCCACCACTGACAAACAGTGGCAGTAGTGTGTACTATTATAATCCTGGACCAGGCCCCAACAGTGGCTCGAACACTGGACAAAACCCCCAATTTTTCATGTCAATTTTGTGAGACCGTGCGGAAAGGACAACTCTCATCAGGAGTGATTTCATACAAAATAGGGATACGGTTTATTAAAACAAACTTTATTATTCCCGTACCAGCCTCCCCGAACAGGCACCGGAATGTGGCGACTAGGGGCTTTTCACAGTAACTTCATTGAAGCCTACTCGTGACAATAAGCGATTTTCATTTCATTTCATTTCATTACGAAGACAGTATTAAAATATCTTTAACATCACACAAGAAAATAGTTTACAATTACTCATTAAACAATACTAATCAAAACTGTGAAATAATAACCCTTAACTGCTATATTTATTCCCACTCAAACAACAAAACCATCTCAGATCCCAATCCCCTTTTAAATACAGTGAGCACTCAGCAATACTTGCTGTAAAGAGATGTCTTGTGAGGCTCTTTGAAAATATGGACCTGAACCCTGTCAGAACCATGCAGCATCTCTGGTTTTATTTCTTTAGCAACCTCTCAGCTTGTCCTCCAGCCACAAACTAAAACTGAACTTCAGAAAATCCTTAACATCTGACTGCTTCAACCCCTGGCTCCTCCCATCTTACTAACTGAACCTAATATCTCAAAGTAACTACTCCACAGGGAACCCTCTTAATATAAACAAAAATCCTTTAGCCCAAACTTTTATGATCCTTTAATTGTACCTTTGGCTCTCAAAAAGCCTGGCTGTCTTGCAAACCATGACTGCAGCAGTCGCACACACAAACTAACCAGTCTTTTTTTAATAAATATTTTTATTCTCTTCCTTTTTCACATTTTCATCATATTTACAACAAATAATTAACAATAACAACAAATACAATGGCAATCCCCTAGCCAACAATCCCCTCACCCCACCCACCCTCAAATAACTCGCAACATTTTGAATACAGTTGATTGAATATTTCCTTTAAATGTTCTAAATGCTCCTGCCACTTTTGGCTGAATGCCACCAAATTGTCAATGTACGTGGCACAATTGTTTGGTCCAGAAATGATCTTGTTGGTTAATCTTTGAAATGTTGCTGCCGCATTCTTCATTTTAAACGGCATAACTTTAAATTGATACAGATCATTTGCCGTCACAAAAGCTGAAACATCCTTTGCCCTGTCTGATAATGGTACTTGCCAGTATCCTTTAAGTAAGTCAAGTTTGGTTATAAAATTCACTTGTCTCACCTTTTCAACACTGTCTTCCAAACAAGGAATAGGATACAAACCTGACTTTGTAACTGTGTTGAGTTTTTCATAGTCCACTCACAATCGTGTTCCATCCGGTTTTGGGGCCATCACAATAAGTGAGCTCCAATCGCTGCAACACACTTTGATCGTGTAATTTTCAAGTGTGCTTTCAATCTCCTTTGACCTGTGCTAACTTTAGTGGCTAGTACCTGTATGGATGTTGCTTAGTTGGAGTAGCATTTCCTACATCTACATCAAGTATAATTACCTTTGTAGTTCCCAATCTGTTCTCAAATACTGCTCTATGTGACTGCGATAACTCTTTCAAGTTACTTTAATTTTGCTCCAGCAGGTCACTCAGTAATTTATCCCAATTTCTTATCACTTCCTCATTGTCCATTCTAATTTGACAAATATCAAAATCAAAATCATCTGGATTTATCTTTTCCTCCTGAGTTACAATAACTACCACTTCTTCCTCCTTCTTTACTTCTCTATCAAAATACCAGTTGAGCATATTAACATGACACACTCTGTGAGTTTTCCATCTATCTGGTGTTCTTTTCAAATAAGTCACCTCACTTAATTTCCTTTCAATTTGACAAGGCTCACTAAATCTGGCTTTTAATGGTTCACCTACCATTGGTAACATTACTAATACTTTCTCCCGACAAACAAAACAACAAATTTTTGATTTCTTATGCACTTACTTTTCATCACTTGTTGTGATAATTTTAAACATTTTCTAGCCAACTCACCAGCCCTAGGTAATCTCTCCCTAACGTTTGACACATGGTCGAACAACGTAGTCACCGACCGCTGACTCACCAATTTCTCTTTGATCAATTTAAGTGATCTCATGCCCAAAAATCAATTTGAATGGACTGAATTTAGTTGACTCATTAGGGCATCCCTAATCGCAAATAGTACTATTAGAATTCCTTTATCCCAATCCTAGGGATAATCCTGAACTTCAGGGATACGTTTAAATATATTCAAGCATTGCCAAGGTTTGACGAGAAAGATGTAGAAGCCATTGTTTAAACGCATTTGAGAAAGTGTCTAAGCAATTGAATTGTCCAAAAACCATGTGGGTAGTGTTAGTTCAGCAAAGTTGACAGTTAGAGCTAGTGAAGTGTTTTTATCACTATCTGGGGAGGTATCTAGGGATTATGATGAAGTGACAAAAAACATACTAAGTGCATATGAACCAGTGCCAGAAGCTGACAGATGGAAGTTTAGAAATCCGGGAGCATTAGAAACTTTAAAGATCATCTTTCTCGTCAAACCTTGGCAATGCTTGAATATATTTAAACGTATCCCTGAAGTTCAAATTTTCTTTTTCTACCCCCCTGTTTACCTCCATCTTCCTCCTTTCCATTTCCTTTCGAAAATCCCTCTCTCTTTCCTTTTCTTCAGCCATTGCCACATCCGTGTTTCTTTTTCTTGCGTCACTGATTGTTTCATTTGTAATTGAATTCTATCCAATTCTAATGATTCAGTCTGTGTCGCTGGCAAATCTAAATGCTGTGCTATTGTTTGTGTTATCTCCATCTTCCTCACCCTTTCCGAGAAAGCTGCCTGCAGCTTGTCTGCCAAACCCAAAAAAAGTTTGTTTTAGCCACCCCTTATACACCAGCTTGAGTGACCTCTTCCACACCCAGGAAACATTTTGTAACTGAAAGAGCCATTTCCAGTCACACCCCATTCAACTCTACCACCTGAAATAAAGCACCTGTTCCACACACACACGCGCTGTCTTGAAGTTAAATACTCCCCAGCCAAACAAGGAATTATACTTTTAAATCCCAGTAAACAGGCCCCAATTTTATTCCGATCCCGGCCCAGACCCCAACAGTGGTTCAGGCACTGGACAGAAACCACAATATTTTATTTTAATTTTGTGAGACTGTGAGGAAAGGATACCTCGCCCCTGGAGAGATTTCACAAATAAATAGGGATTATGCTGCATCAAAACAATCCTTATTACTAACACAGTATTAAAATATCTTTAGCATCACACAAGAACATAGCTTACAATTATCCTTTAAATAATGCTTATCAATGCAGTGGCACAATAACCCTTAACTGCTATCTTTATTCCCCTCAAACACCAAATCAACCCAATCCACTTTTAAATACTGTTAGCACCCAGGGATACTTGCAGCACAGAAATTGTAAAGATAGACCTGTCAGAACAATGAAGAATCTCTGGTTGTATTTCTGCAGAAATCTCTCAGCTTGTCTTCCAGCCACAAACTAATGCTGAACCTTCGGAAACCCGTAACACCTGATTGCTTCAACCCTGGCTCATCCCATTAACTATACTATCTTATGAACTGAACATAAAGTCTCTAATCAATCCCCACAGGTAATCCTCTTAATATAAACTTAAATCCATTTGCCCAAACGTTTACGATACTTTAATTGCACCTCTGGTTCTCAAAAAGCCCAGCTGTCTTGCAAACCAGGATTCTTAAAAATATTACTGCAGCACTCATGGAAACATTAACCCAGTCTTTTGACCCTTAATGTACCAAATTCAAATACTGCAATATATCTGAAATTCCTACATTCATCACAGTGCCATCTACAAGATGCACTGTAGGAACCTACCAAGCTTCCTCAGACAGCACCTTCCAAACCCACGACCACTACCATCAAGAAGGGCAAGAGCATCAGATACCTGGGAACCCCACCACCTGGAGGTTCACCTCCAAGTCACTCACCACCCTGACTTGGAAATATATTGGCGTTCCTTCACTGTGGCTGGGTCAAAATTCTGAAATTCTCTCTCTGCCAGCAATGTGGGTGTACCTACACCAGATGGACTGCAACCGTTCAAGACGGCAGCCCCCCACCACCTTCTCAATGTCAACTAGAGATGGGCAATAAATGCTGGTCTAGCCAGCGACACACATATCCTGCAAAATTTTTTTTTTAAAAGTGTGGGATGGTGTTGGTGTGTGCGAGTATTAGGATGGAGTCACTTTGAGGTTTTGGTGCACTGGAAAAACCTGGGAATATTGGGAGCATTATGTTAGGTGTGTGACAGTAATGGAAGGCTGGTCTTGCAGTATGTGAGCACTGGGAGAGGGGAGATCCTAAGGCGTTGGAGCAGTGGCAGAAAGGGCTGTGAGGAGCAGTTGAGAAATTTAGATGAACTGTGCTTGACTGGAGAACTTGGCGGAAGGTTTAGCACATTCTTAATGGAGTTTCTCATCATACCTTCTGGTGTCCCTGACTCCTTCATCTGCAAGAAGTGTGTCCAACTGCAGCTCCTGTTAGACCGCTTGACGGCTCTGGAGCTGCGGATGGACTCACTTTGGAGCATCCGCGATGCTGAGGAAGTTGTGGATAGCACATTCAGTGAGTTGGTCACACTGCAGATTAAAATTACTGAGGCAGATAGGGAATGGGTGACCAACAGACAGAGGAAGAGTAGGAAGGCAGTGCAGGGATCCCCTGCGGTCATCTCCCTCCAAAACAGATTTACCGTTTTGGAAACTGTTGGGGGAGATGGCTCACCAGGGGAAGGTGGCAGCAGCCAGGTTCATGGCACCGTGGCTGGCTCTGCTGCACAGAAGGGCGGGAAAAAGAGTGGCAGAGCTATAGTGATAGGGGATTCAATTGTAAGGGGAATAGACAGGCGTTTCTGTGGACGCAAACGAGAATCCAGGTTGGTATGTTGCCTCCCTGGTGCAAGGGTCAAGGATGTCTTGGAGCGGCTGCAGGGCATTCTGGAGGGGGTGGGTGAACAGCCAGCTGTCGTGGTGCATATAGGCACCAACGATATAGGTAAAAAACGGGATGAGGTCCTACAAGCTGAATTTAGGGAGTTAGGAGTTAAACTAAAAAGTAGGACCTCAAAGGTAGTAATCTCAGGATTGCTACCAGTACCACGTGATAGTCAGAGTAGGAATGACAGGATAGCTCGGATGAATACGTGGCTTGAGAGATGGTGCAAGAGGGAGGGTTTCAAATTCCTGGGACATTGGGACCGGTTCTGGGGGAGGTGGGACCTGTACAAATCGGACGGTCTGCATCTGGGTGGGACCGGAACCAATGTTCTCGGGCGTGTGTTTGCTAGTGCAGTTGGGGAGGGTTTAAACTAATGTGGCAGGTGGATGGGAACCGATGTAGGAAGTCAGTGGGGACAGAAACAAAAGGCAGGAAGGGAGAGTGTGTAAAGCATGACCAGAGAAAGCAGGGCAGAGAGCAAGGAAGGTCTACATTAAACTGCATTTATTTCAATGCAAGGGGCCTGACGGGCAAAGCGGATGAACTCAGGGCATGGACGGGCACATGGGACTGGGATATTATAGCTATGACTGAAACATGGCTAAGGGAGGGGCAGGACTGGCAGCTCAATGTTCCGGGGTACAGATGCTATAGAAAGGATAGAACAGGAGGTAAGAGAGGAGGGGGAGTGGCGTTTTTGATTAGGGAGAACATCACGGCAGTACTTAGAGGGGATATATCCGAGGGTTCGCCCACTGAGTCTATATGGGTGGAACTGAAAAATAAGAAGGGTGAGATCACCTTGGTAGGACTGTACTTCAGGCCCCCAAATAGTCAGCGGGAAATTGAGGAGCAAATATGTAAGGAGATTACAGATAGCTGCAAGAATAATAGGGCGGTAGTAGTAGGGGACTTTAACTTTCCCAACATTGACTGGGACAGCCATAGCATTAGGGGCTTGGATGGAGGGAAATTTGTTGAGTGTATTCAGGGGGAATTTCTCATTCAGTATGTGGATGGACCGACTAGAGAGGGGGCAAAACTTGACCTCGTCTTGGGAAATAAGGAAGGGCAAGTGACAGAAGTGCTAGTGAGGGTTCACTTTGGGACAAGTGACCATAACTCCATTAGTTTTAAGATAGCTATGGAGAATGATAGGTCTGGCCCAAGAGTTAAAATTCTTAATTGGGGCAAGGCCAATTTTGATGGTATCAGACAGGAACTTGCAGAGGTAGATTGGGGGAGACTATTGGCAGGCAAAGGGACGGCTGGTAAATGGGAGGCTTTTAAAAATGTGTTAACCAGGGTGCAGGGTAAGCACATTCCCTTTAGAGTGAAGGGCAAGGCTGGTAGAAGTAGGGAACCCTGGATGACTCGAGATATTGAGACTCTGGTCAAAAAGAAGAAGGAGGCATATGACGTACATAAGCAACTGGGATCAAGTGGATCCCTTGAAGAGTCTAGAGATTGTCGAAATAGAGTTAAGAGGGAAATCAGGAGGGAAAAAAGGGGACATGAAATTGCTTTGGCAAATAATGCAAGGGAGAATCCAAAGAGATTCTACAGATACATAAAGGGGAAAAGAGTAACTAGGGACAGAGTAGGGCCTCTTAAGGATCAACAAGGGCATCTATGTGCAGAGCCACAAGAGTTGGGTGAGATCCTGAATGAATATTTCTCATCGGTATTCACGGTGGAGAAAGGCATGGATGTTAGGAAACTAAGGGAAATAAATAGTGATGTCTTGAGAAGTGTGCATATTACAGAGGAGGAGGTGCTGGAAGTCTTAAAGCGAATCAAGGTAGATAAATCCCCGGGACCTGATGAAATGTATCCCAGGATGTTGTGGGAGGCTAGGGAGGAAATTGCGGGTCCCCTAACAGAGATATTTGAATCATCGGCAGCCACAGGTGAGGTGCCTGAAGATTGGAGAGTGGCGAATGTTGTGCCCTTGTTTAAGAAGGGCAGCAGGGAAAAGCCTGGGAACTACAGACCGGTGAGCCTAACGTCTGT